>NW_007730196.1:155052-157604 GCF_000696425.1 Galeopterus variegatus
TCCCGTTGCTGGTCCCGGTCCGGTACGGGGGCGACACTGAGGGTTGCGATCCGTTGCCAGACACAGAAAAAGGAAAAAAAAAAATAAATAAATAAATAAAATAAATAAATAAAAGAGTATTTCTGGAGCCGGCCCGTGGCTCACTCGGGAAAGTGCGGTGCTGATAACACCAAGGCCACGGGTTCAGATCCCATATAGGGATGGCCGGTTTGCTCACTGGGTGAGTGTGGTGCTGACAACACCAAGTCAAGGGTTAAGATCCCCTTACCGGTCATCTTTTAAATAAATAAATAAATAAATAAATAAATAAATAAATAAATAAAAGAGTATTTCTGTTTAAAAAGTGAAAAGATGGCGGGTTAGTTCACTTGGATAGGGTGTGGAGCTGATAACACCAAGGTCAAGGGTTCAGATCTCCATACTGGCCAGTGGCAAAAAACAAAAAACAAAAAACTGAAAAGAGGAACCACAAAGGTGAAAATGTGTTTGAAATGCACTTAACTGACAACTGGTCAGTTTCTGAAATTCATGAATAATTTAAGAAAAGACACAGCAAGGAAGGAATCCACTTTTTAAAAACACAGGATAGGACTCATGACCAGGACTTCATGCCCCACGAGGGGACAATGACCATAGGATCTTCTCACCTGCACAAACTTCACAAACAAGCAAATGGAAATAACCTGAGACTGGTCTCCAGCCCTGGAGGCACAAAGTACTGCAGATCCACCCTGTGGGGCCACCAGAACTCCTGTGCCTGGCTGCACGTGGCTCCCTTGGGGGGCCAGTCCATGACTCAGCACTTTCACTTCCTGGAAGCTGAGGCTCCTGGGAGATATGCAGATGAACCCAGAGCACCATGGGAAATGGCCCTTTATAAGCCCAGGTGGGCTCGGCTTCCCCCTTTCCCAAGAGCCCACTGGAGAGGAGGCACTAGCTTGGTGAGGGTGTCGCCTGAGGAGGGGTCTGGGGACGCGACCTGGTGCTGGGTCAGCGGCTTAGAGGCCGAAGTGGCCACATTGGCCCTGGTGGTGTGTGGGTCAGCTCGGGCGGGGGAGGGTCCTGGGAAGAGGGTCCCTCAGGGTCTGTCAGGTTCTGTCACCTTCCCTCCTGGTTTTATCAGCTTCTCTCAGGTTCTGTCAGCTTCCCTCAGGGTCTGTCACCTTTCCTCAGGACCCCTCAGTTTCTGTCAACTTCCCTCAGGGTCCCTCAGGTTCTGTCACCTTCCCTCAGTCAGCTTACCTCAGGGTCTGTCACCTTCCTTCAGGGTCCCTCAAGTTCTGTCAGCTTCCCTCAGGTTCCGTCACCTTCCCTCTGGTTCTGTCACCTTCCCTCAGGTTCTGTCCCCTTCCCTCTGGTTCTGTCAGCTTCCCTCAGGTTCTGTCACCTTCCCTCTGGTTCTGTCAGCTTCCCTCAGGTTCTGTCACCTTCCCTCTGGTTCTGTCAGCTTCCCTCAGGTTCTGTCACCTTCCCTCTGGTTCTGTCAGCTTCCCTCAGGTTCTGTCACCTTCCCTCTGGTTCTGTCAGCTTCCCTCAGGTTCTGTCACCTTCCCTCTGGTTCTGTCAGCTTCCCTCAGGTTCTGTCACCTTCCCTCTGGTTCTGTCAGCTTCCCTCAGGTTCTGTCACCTTCCCTCTGGTTCTGTCAGCTTCCCTCAGGTTCTGTCACCTTCCCTCTGGTTCTGTCAGCTTCCCTCAGGTTCTGTCACCTTCCCTCTGGTTCTGTCAGCTTCCCTCAGGTTCTGTCACCTTCCCTCTGGTTCTGTCAGCTTCCCTCAGGTTCTGTCACCTTCCCTCTGGTTCTGTCAGCTTCCCTCAGGTTCTGTCACCTTCCCTCTGGTTCTGTCAGCTTCCCTCAGGTTCTGTCACCTTCCCTCTGGTTCTGTCAGCTTCCCTCAGGTTCTGTCACCTTCCCTCAGGTTCTGTCAGCTTCCCTCAGGTTCTGTCACCTTCCCTCAGGGCCCCTCAGGTTCTGTCAGGTGAGGCTGACAGGGTGTTGGGGGATCCCCAGGGAAGGGGTCCGGGCCTGATGGGCCCATGTGGGGCTGGATGGGGCAGACCGAGGGGCTCCCAGACTCACGCTGGGCAGAATCTACTCTAAAGGGCCCAGTTTGAACCTAGCACACCCCTCGCCCTCCCTTCGCCCTTCTGGTCCATGGGATCCGCTCCCACCCTGCCTGCTACGGGGCATCTGACATCACTTCCTTTGCCTTTCAGCTCCCCAGGGACCAGAGCAAGTGCACAGCTGCAGAAATTTCTAGAAGTTCAAACTTCGCAACCTCTGCAGTCCCCACTGAATCGTAGCCCAGTTCACACACACCCACCCCAAATCTCCAAACGAGAAACACCTCTCTCCTCCTCCTCTTCTTCTTCCCGCTGCTTAGTATCTCAGGACGCCCCCCCCATACCTGGGCCAGACTCCGAGATCCCCAACAAGTCCTGCTCTGCTGTCCACCCCAACAGGAGGCAGGCGGCTTGGCCATGTGCCCCCCAGTCAGCGTGCGGTATGAGGGACAGGGCATGTCCTACCTCTATGCTTCCTGGATATATCATC
>NW_007730196.1:159183-169559 GCF_000696425.1 Galeopterus variegatus
GCAGACATAGCCCTACAGAAGAGAGGATTCACCATTGTCTCTTTTCCACACTGGACCAAAGGGTAAGCTGAGGAGGGGGACTTAGCCTCTCAGCCACAGTCCTCCACCCAGGGACATGATCCCAGGACCACTGAGACCTGGAGCATTAGGCCCACGGGGCTTGGGGAAAGCCTGGCTGTCGTGCGAGCCTCGGCCCAGGGGGAGCTGCCCCATTTCCAGCTCCTCAATCCAGGGTCCCAGATGTCAGGAACCAAGGCCTAAGCAGCCACCATGTCCTGACTGGCAACTACTCTTCCACCATAGCCAGGGAGCAATCGACCAAGGATGGGGCCTTTTCCTGTGGAGGAAGAATGGGACCCTCCACAGCCTCAGAGGGAAGCAGTACAAATGCCCATAACTGGGAGATTAGTTCTTATCAGTTGACTACATGTAGTTTGGAACCTGATGCTGATCTGGACATGCTGGTACGAATGGTTGTTGTGCCCTATCAAAGTAGGGGACGGGGCACAGAAGTGTGCACCAGCCCTGCCCCTGCTGTGCAGAAGGAAGTCACTTAAGCCACACACACGCCCCAGAACACTTGGACTCTCTGGGGCAACACAGGTGTACAGTCACCTTTGTCTGGAAGGTCACTGGGTCAACGAGACCTGTCAGCAGCACTGGAGACTCTGGTCTGCAGTGGGAAGAGACCCAGTTTCAACTGTTGGGCGTTTATGCAGTTTGTTTAGTTCATTGCTTTGTGTGTCGTTTTTAATTAAAGTCATGAGAGTTTTTCATCAAGCCCTTGTCCAGAGCTCTTTCTCAGAAAGCCCTTCTTGGTTGGCTTTGTATGCTTCCTCTCCGGGACAGGCCCGTCCAGGCAACACCAGCTTCACAGGCAACTAGGATGAATGAGACATCTGTAGCTTCCAGGTTAGTGACCAGGTCTGGGCCTTTCCTTTTTTAATTCCTGGAAAGAACAGAGGATTGGGCCAGAGAAAGTGTTCCTGGAAGAGCGGGAGTGATGGTTGACAATGTCTGTTCTCCCTCCCCACCCCTGATACCCTGAAAAGCAAATGAAAGTCCAATTAAAATCCCAGACCTGGTTGTTGAGCTTGGAACCCAACCCCTGCACATACACCGGTGTCCGGATATAACACAATCGGACGCCACACAGACCTTTGCTTGTGCAAAATGTGAGTAAATTATAAAGTCAGCGTTTCGCATCCACGTGCTGAGACGTTAGTGATTGGTGCTGGGAACCATCTATCACTAAACATTTGCTTTGCCAACCTACTGAGCTCTGTGTCCTGTCGGCCTCTCTACTTCCAAGAGACCAGGAAGCTGCAGCGTGGAAGCGCATCCGCGTGCCCTGGCCAGGTCTCGCGCCAGCACTGTGATGATCGGGACCCCCTGCTCTCTCTTCTGCCACTTGGGTCCTCATGGTAGCCACATTGTAATCATGCACTTAGAGCCTGTCCTTTTAAACATAACTTCCGGTATTGTTTGCTTCTTTCAAAATTATGCATAGTTGTTGTCAAAAATTTAGAGAACAGATAAACAAGAGCAAACAAGAGGGAAGTTAATGTCGCCAAGTCACACGCCCTCCGGAGGGAGCTGTCAGCATTTGATGCACATTCTTTTGTTTTCTATAGATATTTATAGTTTTTTGTTCTAAAGAAGAATTTTTTTAAAAATATGGTCTCTGTGTGTTCCTGTTAAGCAGGACAGGCCTGAAGAGGAGGGTCCGGCTGTGGCCGGCTCTGTCCTGAGCCCTCCTGAGGTGGGATCTCCATAAGGGGAGACCTTGTCACCCCCTCACCTCCAGGCAGGTTTAGAGCCTCACTGAGGCCCAGGATTCCCTCCTGAGTGTAGAGTCCGTGACTCCTGCTGAGGTTCCAGGCCTGTCAGATGATAAGTCCCTGAGCAGAAAAGGAGCAAACAGCCCCAGGAATCACAGAGCCCTTGGGGAGGGGGTGCTGCCAAGCCTGGGATCTGGAACCCGTGCACACGGCCTTGCAGTTCTGGCAAACACATCTGCAGATAATTTGAGTCCACTTAAGGGTGGGATTTCAGGCTGGCCGGTTGGCTCAGTTGGGTAGAGCACAGCCTCACAACACCAAGGTCAAGGGTTTGGATCCCCTTACCACCAGCTGCCAAAGAAAACAAAGGGTAAGAACCAAGTGAGGGGTGGGGGAGGCTGTGCAGGCCCCAAGGAGCGGAGCCCCCACCACCCCGGGGAGATTTTCTTCTCCAACAACAGCGAGGGTGGGGACCACCCTGTCAGGTCAAAGAAGAATCCCCAGTTGGGGAAGGTCTTTGACTCGGTGGTGAGCAGCCCCACAGGGCAGAGGGCAGGGTGTCTCCCAGAGGGAGCCCCAGCCCCAGGCTGAGACCTTCAGAATCGCTGCCCCTTGACAGCCCCGTGCCCTGCTGACCCTCCCTGGCCTGTGAAGGTGACACCCCTCACCCACTTCTCTCCACTGCCGGCCTTTGCCAGAGTTACCTGGAAGTCTGGGTGCCTTCGGGGTTGGGCTGACTGGATTAACTCCAACATCCCAGGGCTCCTGACCTTTAAAAACCGCAAGTGGAGGGGGCGGCAACACTCCAGATTCACACTGCCTCGGACTTCCCTGTTGTCTTCCTGCCGTCGAACAGGGGTCAAGAAGGTGGGGAGGTGCAAACTGGCGTTGGCAGCAGCTTCTGGGCTTCTGCATGTGCCTCGTCCTAGGCTCCAGCACAGGCTGGAGGGGGACAAAAGCATGCTCCCCCCGCCCCCTCCCTTCCCCGGCCACTGCGGCTGATTCCTGCTTCTGGGTTGGATGGATTTGAGGGAGGGTCCAGTCCACGGTTCTAAAGGTCTGAGCTGCACTGATCTGGAGGAAGCCTCCTCGGGCCCCTCCCAGGATGGGGGGAGGGCTCACGGTGGTGGAGCCCCGTCAGCTCCACCTCGAATAAGCCAGACGTAAAAGATGTAAGCCTGGGGCCCCTGTGGTCGATTCTGGTTTTTGTTCCTATCCCCTTAAGAAGACATTAAACAAAGCTAAAGGAAAAAATGCCCGGAATTAAACATTCTGGGCAAATTGCACCAGCCTCACCCCCAGCTTCTGGCTGCCTGCCCCGTCGCCGTCTGTCATATGATCAAGAGCACAGTGCCTGATGAATAACACATTTTTTGGTGAAAAACATCTGTAAGTATATTTCAGTCTAACCTGTTCTTTTTTTTTTTTGTCCTTTTTGAGACCGGCCGCACAGCATTCAGCCAGTGAGCGCACCGGTCATCCCTATATAGGATCCAAACCCCCAGCACTCTCCCGAGTGCGCCACGGGCTCGGCCCTAACCTATTCATTTTGAAGTCAGAGCAAAGTTGCACAGTGTGAGCTGGCAGGCTGGGGTTCGGGGCGGGCAAAGGCCACACTCACTCAATCCTGCTTCGTAGGGACCTGCCACAGGCCACGGGCCCAGCCAAAGCTGCAGAGGCAGCAGCCAAACTCTCAAATCAACCCAAAATGCTCCTCGTACTAGATATGCCCTCCTGCTCGGCACCACCACAGACCCCGCTTGGGGCCCACTGCCAGGCACACAAATGTCCCCAAGGGCAGCATGGCCTCCCCTTCTTCTCGGCCCACTGTCCAGATTGCAGCTCCTGGCAGGCAGGCACCCAGGGTCCCATCCAGAGAATGGGATCTGCCTGTGATGACTGATGGGACACGCCCAGCCCTGGCCCATGTGCAGAGCCCCGCACCTAGGGAGGGGTGTGGATAGGACGGCCCTTGGGGGTAAGGACCCCCTCCTGCTGTGCCCATTGTGTGTTTTGTTTAGAGACCCCACAGAAAGGCAGGACTGACTCAAACCTGTAAGCCTGCTGGTAGCAAAAAGAAGACTATAGAACCCCAGGGCTTCCTGACCCACCCCGCATGGCCTGGGGCAGGCACCTGGCATCCCTAGGGATCTCTGGGATGTGGCTGAGCCGCCCAGGGCCATAGTACTGATTTCTGGGGCACCAAGTTACTGTTTGCCAATGGCATCCCCTGGTGGTCATTGTAGGCTGTACAGACACTCGCACCCCTGCAGCCCAAAGTCATCCAGGCCTGCAAAGGAGCCCCAGCTGTAGGCCCAGTACTGGCTCCCAGGAGGAAGCAAGAATCCTTGGTTTGTTTAAAGGAGCCAAGGTTGTTCCTTTAAATATTTCTGAGACCTCCCAGCTCTGCCATCTGCTCTGCCTCTACTCCCTGATCTGTGAAGTCTACACACTGGACACAGGCTCCCAACAGCTCCCGTGTCCACCCTGCAGGTGGGCTGGGGCCATGTCTGGGCCATCTCACTGAGCGCCCTCCCACCCCTCAGTCCAGCTACACCACCCGGCCCAGCCCTGGAGGCCCCTGTGAGTGTGCACTTGGGTGTGTAAGGGAGAGCGTACACACACGTGGGCCTGCAGACAGGAGCGAGCTCCAGGGTCCCGGCTGGCTATGTTGCTATTCTATGCACATCTAGTGAATTGAAGTAAACAGAAAGAGTCAATCAATCAGCACAGGACCTCAGGGGGTGGAGCAGCTGGCCTCACAGTCAAGAACCATACAGTGAGATGACCGAGGACCAGGCGTCTGCTCAGGGGATGTCTGGGGTGGATGACACGTGACACTCAATGTCTTCTGCTCATCTGCTCTTTCCACAGCCCCACGGTTTCTGAGACTCACGTGAACTGCTGCAGAAGTGAGGAGCCAATCGCATGTCCTCACGCTGTCCGTGGCCTCATGCCCACAGTCCGGGCTGGGTGGAGCCCTAGAGAAGCTCTGGGATGGCCAGGAGGGGACCCACCCAACCCTCCCTGGCAGAGGCCCTCCAGTGCCGCTGGGTGTGGGAGCTGCATGTGGCTGGGCCGCAGCCGCGTCCCCCACAAGGCCACTCTGTGCCACCACCAGGGACCGTCACTGGCTCCACCTGTGCCTGTCCTCCTTCCTTCTGTGACAAACGGGATTCTCCCCCCAAAACAGGCCAGTGTCTGGCATCACCCGCCCCACAAGTATCCCTGCTGCTGGAGCAGGTGACACTGCCTGAACGAGGGCTCCAAATTGGGTTCTGGGCTGATCTTCATAACACACAGCTCCAGGGACGGCCACGCTTGTCGGCAGCTCACCCTGAGCCAGGCCCTGGGACCTGGAGAAACAGGAGATGCCGAGGCAGAGTATGGGGCCCCTGCACCCTGGACCCGAGGTCACCCTCCTCCCACAGATTCTCCTATGCAGCCTGGCAGGACCTGAGGCTGACTGGCTCAAGCCCTGGGCATCTGGTCTTCTGGAAACCATGAGCTCCGTGGGGAAGGGGACTGGGGAGAGGGCTGGGGAGTGGGCAGGGCTCGGGGTAGCCTGTGGATGCCGGGCACAATGGCCAGTCATTCTGGGGTCTTCTGGAAACCATGAGCTCCGTGGGGAAGGGGACTGGGGAGAGGGTTGGGGAGTGGGCAGGGCTCGGGGTAGCCTGTGGATGCCGGGCACAATGGCCAGTCATTCTGGCATGGCTTAAAACACCAACCACTCATCCACGCTTCTTACAAACATCAAGGAATGTGGGAAACTGGCACAGTGTCCCTGTGGCCTCGTGGGGCCACCCCACCCCACATGTGGCCTTTCCTTAAAGCTGCAAACTCTGATGCCTTTTGAAAAGCTGGACTCCAGATGTCTCACTCCTGGGACATTTGGGCTGGAAGGAGCTTGCTCCCCAGCTCCAGTCAACACAGGAAACCTGAAGCTGATCTCCACGCCGTCTCCACGCCGTCATGTTCCCAGTGATATACACAAAGAGTTAAAGCCTTCCTGGCAAGGGCTTGAGGAACTGGAACTGACGTGTCTTACAAAGTGTTAACCCAGTTCTGGTAGTTTTATAGTTAGCAGGAAAACCTCTCAGAGGATTAAAACGATGAATCTCATCTACAAATCTAAGCTGCACGGAAATCAAGAAAGCAAGGAAACCGGCTGAGGGTCAGGAATGCAGTGGGGCAGAGGTCCTGAAGGCGCTAATTCAACTTGCGATTTCCCGTCCCATTCACTGGGGGTGGAAGGAAGAAGGGGACAGAAGAGGCCAGGAGCTGATAAGGGCTGAAACTGGGCCGCGGGTGAATCTGGGTTTGTTGTTCTGGTCTCTTCCTTCGTGTTCATGTTTGAACTTTTCCATCATTAAAGCCTTGTTTTGGACATTGGCCTCTCCCAGGCTTCTGCCTGGTGCCTGCCGCCCCAGGATGAGGACAGGGTAGACTCTACTCACCTGCACAGGTGAGCCTCCCCCAGCATCACCTGACATCACCCTGGTGGGCTTGATAGGGGTGGGTCAGGATCCCAGGACATGGGATGGGCACACGGCAGTGACATGGCCAGGGCTGGGTGTCATGGTGGGGGCTCAGACATACCCCGCAGCACCTCAGTCATGTTTTAAAATCAGAATTTTTGGTTTAGTTACTCAGAGTGAGGGTTTTCACGCCCATACCACGTGTCTGAGGTTCAACATTCATGCTCCTACCTGAGTCCCTGGTGGCTGGAAGAATCACCGAAATCGGCCCAGAGTCATGGGAGCAGTCATCGCTTGCGGGGGCAGCCGCTTAGCGCCCAGCGGCCTGTTATTTACTGCTCAGCCCCATCCAGGGCCGGTCCCCTGTAAGGAAGAAAACACCCACGGAAAACTCGCACCGTAGCTCTGAGTTCCCCGGCACGGCACGCTTTTCTTTGGAAAATAAAAGCGTTGGTTCAAGAACCGACCAGGGTAGATACATTTAGAAATGGACATCGGATGGGGGTGGGTGAGTTTTGGGAGGAGCTGGAGATGCAGAGAAGTTACAGGGTACGGGTGGGGAGAGGCGGCGGCACCCGAGGACTCTCGAGACATTTACGAGGGGCCTCACCCTGCTGCACCCCCCAGCCGGGGCAGGGCCGGCTCCTCCAGCCCCCAGGCCCCAGTGGGTGGCTTGGAGGGCCTCAGACTCTGGTATCTTCCATCCCTCCCTCCAATGCTGGGCCCCAGAATGAAAATAGAAACCCAGGTCCTACTTCCCACGGGTGGGGACGGCATAGCGTGGGGCTCGCTTCTAGAAAGCAACACGTGAGACCAGAGAATCAGAAGGCACCAGCTCTGATGGAAGAAAAACACTTAAAAACACGTTGGGTGTCGCGTGCCTTGTTTATCTGGTGCTGTGCCGTGAGCTGCCATGGCCGTGTATCCTGCAGGGCAACAGTGACCCAGACAGCTCTGGCCACAGCCGCCCGTGAGCTGGGACCCCGTGCTCTCCAGGTGCTCGAGGGTCCTAGGGGCGAGTGGATGGCTCGGGTCGCTCCTCCAGGCGAGTCCTGCAGTCTGGTGCCATCTCCCACACTCGCAGGCAGAGCCGTTGCTCCGTCTCCATGCAGGGCTCATTGTAAAAATAGAGGCTCTTCTGAAGACTCTAAACCTATCACGCAGCTTTATTGACGCATCGATCCCCAGGACAAGCAGTGATCGCCGCTCTGGTGTGTGAGGTGTGGGCATGGGCGGCACGTGCGTGTGCAGGCGTGTCTCGTGGGCGTGCACTGGCACTGTTTCGTGTTTTCACGTGTGTTTTGCTGTAGGGGGAGGCTGCCAGGTGGGCAGCAGGGAGGGCCCTTCCTGCTTGGGGCTGTGTCAGGCTCCTCTGTCCTCCTGTCTAGACTATGAGTCCAAGGAGCGGCCTCCAGCCGCGGGCTTGCTCCAGGACCGTCACAGCCACCTTCCCAGCATCAGAGCATAAGTCATCACTCTTGGAGCAGGCAAAGGTTTGCAGTTTTGCACTTGAGTGTGCAAGATGCGGCTCACTCCTTCATGCCGTTTAAGTCCTGTCACCTCTCATTCGGAGCCCGTGCTCCTGGTGAGGGCAGCCCCACCTCAGTGGCTGCAGCACTGTCCCTGAACCCTCACCTGCTGGCTTGCATACGCTAATTCACACCCACACACCACACTCACCTGTGCAATCCATGCTTGCCTGTGCACTGAGTGTGCAAAGGCCCAAGAGTTTTACCAAGAGCAAAACATCCTCCCCTGCTGGCTCTGGTCTGGGGGCGTCCTCCCAGACACCCACAGTCCAAGCACAAACAGCCCCCAAGGACGCTGCCCCTGGCCACTTGGAGCAGAGCTGGGAGCCCTGCAGTGCCTGTGATCCCACCACCAGCTGTGGGCACCCTCTCACAGACCCCAGCACCTCCTGCCCATCTCTCCCACCTCCCCTGCCTCACAGGTGATCCTGCCCCCCAACCCCCTTAATCTACACCTTGAGGTTGGACTTGGGGTGCAGGGAAGCCAGAGAGCTTTGCAGATTCCTGAGGTCTGGCAGCAGGTCCAACCTATTTGTTCTTCCTCAAAAACATCTTGGTCATTCCTGACTCTGCTGTTTTACATACATTTTAGAGCCGGGGGCTGGCTGGTTAGCTCAGTTGGTTAGAGCTGATGCTGATAATACAAAGGTCCAGGGTTCAAGGCCTGTACAAGTCAGCCACTAAAAAAATTAAAACACTTTTTCTAACTTCATGAAAAATGCTCTTAAAAATGGCATTGGATTTTATTAGTTTTGGGAAAATGGGTATCTTTGGGTCCCTCCCCACTACAAGGGAGCTGGGAAATGCAGTCCCATGGTGTCCATGGCAGAGGTCATGGGTACCAGGGTCCCCGACAACTCTGCCAAGCAAAGCTGCATCCAGAAGACTTACAGATGTGGACTTTGGCTCAAAGAAGTGATGCACATGACTGTCTGATGTCACAGTAAGATTTCGTGAGGACAGGGCTCTGTTTCCAGGACCCTGAACGGCCTCGTGGCCCAGGCACGTGACCTTGTGTTACCACAGGGAACTCGAGAACTAGGTGTGGGGGGATCCTGGAGAGGGATGGCTGGCAGCTCGAGGTAAAAGGCAGATAGAGAACAGAAATGGAGTTTAGATTGGAAGCAGCAGCTCCTGGGCCAGCAGGAGCCGAAACCGGAGCAACCAAGTCAGGAGCGTGGAACGTGGACGACCCTGCCACCCTGCAGCACAGCTGAAATGAGCTGTGGTGGGCAGCAGCCCCCTGGAGGGATTTGTCCCAAAGGCACACTCGCTCCCCTGAGACGCGAGGGCTTGACACAGGCACCAGGGTGTCCACTGCAGGACTGCTCGTGGTGAAGGCCGGAGACCACCCGGTGCCCACTCAGGGGACTGTTCAGTAACCACGACCCGCCTGGCACAGCACCAAGGCATGGGGAAGCCTCCCGGGTCCTGTGCGAGCGTCTCCAGGACAGACTGGAGAGAGGACCGCTGAGCTCAGAGTGTGACTGATCTGCCACCTTCTATGTGAAAAAGGCCGGGGCAGGTATGAATATGTATTTTTCTTTGCTTTTATTTGCATAAAGTCTGAGAGGATCCAGAAGGACATGATAAAAGAACACATTCACCTGGCGCTATGGTGTGACTGTCCCCCTGAAACTCACTGAAGCTTGATCCCCATCGCACAGTGCTGAGAGGGTGGGGATCCTACTGTGGTCCTGGAAAGATCCCCTTCAAGAGGGAGTTGGACCGTGAGGACTCTGTCCTCGTGAATGGATTAGTGAATTGTTGGGACAAAATAGGAGAATGTCAGGGCCCCTCAGATGTTCAGAGTCTTGCCGAGCATTTGCTGTAACTATCCTCAGGTGTTCCTTGTTACTACTTAATGTCATTGCGTGTGGGCACCCAGGTGCCCGCGGTTGTGGACTTGAGTATAAAAGACTAACAGCGCTGACCCGCAGTCCTTCTCAGAACTCTCAGAGAAGCCGCTAGGACGGTTGCTCCTAGATCTGAATAAAACCCATTCATTTTTCTATACCTACAGCTCCTAGAACCTTTTTTTTCTATTACCTAGTTCACAGACCTGCATGTGGAGGGTTTGTGACCCAATCTGTGCAGCAGACTCGAGGGGTCTGTAAGCCCTAGGTTTGTGTGGATTAATGGGTCAGTGGTCCAGGGGTCATCGGGGAGGGGACGGGGGCTTCATAAGGAGAGGAAGGAGCGTGTGGAAACGCCGCTGCTCGGCCCTCGGTGCGTGGTTCCTCCTCCAGACCAGTGCAGCACTCTGCAGAGAGGCCCACCCAGGAGAGGGCCCTGACCAGCCATGCCCCCCGCACCTCGGGCTTCCCAGCCTCCAAAACTGTAAGCGCTAAATTTCATATTCTTATAAATTACCCAGTTTTACGTATTCTGTTATACGGCACAGAAAACGGACTAGTACACCTGGGGATGAGGAAGAATAGACGTTTCATTCGCTACCTGCCTATTTAGATTGTTTAATGTCTCAGCTGTGTACCATATAATCTATTAAGAAAAACACATTTAAAAAGGAATAAAGGGTCTCACCTGTGACGCCTAAAATAACCTAAGCAGATAGCGTGGGGCCC
>NW_007730196.1:170155-177263 GCF_000696425.1 Galeopterus variegatus
TCTTCATTCGCTACCTGCCTATTTAGATTGTTTAATGTCTCAGCTGTGTACCATATAATCTATTAAGAAAAACACATTTTAAAAGGAATAAAGGGTCTCACCTGTGACGCCTAAAATAACCTAAGCAGATAGCGTGGGGCCCGGTGATGGTGGCAGAGGTCCAGGGGAAAGAGGTCGGCAGCCCAGGGACTGTGGTTTGGGGTTTAACATAACCAGGGCTTCCCTGAGAGGAGCGCCTGACCGTGGGGGGATCCTGTCCTGGGGTGGAAAGTCAGAAGGCACTCAGGGAGCCTGGGGTTGGCCTGAAGCAGTGGTGGCCCTGAGAGGTGCAAAGAGGCGTTTTCCTGGAGCGTCTTCACCCGCTGTGGCCCGGCAGGGACAGGCTGAGCCCAGGGCACCCGGAACAGGCTAGGCTGCGAAACCGCAGGGCGCCACAGAGGCAGAGAGGCATGGCAAGGCAGGGAGCTCCACGCACACGCGCACGGAGCCCTTCGTCCACGTTCACAAGCAGCTCACGGGGCGGCAGGTCACAGGGCGGGGGCTCCAGCCAGGCGGGGAGCTGCTCTGCCAGTTCTCAGAGTTGCTCGGGTACAGAGGAAACAAAAAAAAATGTCAACGTCTGTTATGAGAACAAAGTGTCCATTTAGACCTGGGTTGGAAGGAAACTCGAGGCATAATGTGCTCATCAATACCCCACATGCTGGCCAAGGATACCCTACGTGCTTATCAGTACCCACCTGCTCACCAATACCCATGTGCTCATCAATACCCCACGTGCTGGCCAATGACACCCACATGCTCACCAACACCCCACATGCTCCCGATATCCCAGGTGCTGGCCAGTAGCACCCCATGTGCTTGCTGATCCCCCATGTGCCTGCCACAGTCTGAGCTGCTGCAGGTGGGTGGGCTCCAGCAAGCTTGCCTGGGGCTTCCCAGCTGGGCAGAAAGGTTTAATGACCCAAGTTCTCTCCTCTTTCGGGGCTCCGCAGACACACTTGCCTCCCTCCTATCCACCAAGGGTCCCAGGAGAAGCGGGTTTGTAGGCCCCCACCCCTGCTGCCCTGCTGCAATGAGACATGAGCAGGTGGGGCCCCCTGGATGCTAATAGGACTCTGGGGATGCGGGATGCCAGGCTATGGTGCTGCGGGTCGGGGGGCTCTGAGTCTGTCCCTGTAGTCTCCCTCTGAGCGGGGAGAAGTGTCGGGGACCTTTGCAGAGGCTGGAGTGAGGAAGGACCCCCCCGCTTCCCATTGGAGGACGTGTGTGCTGGAGGCCCCCGTTTCCAGCCCCTTGGCTGGGTGGTGAAGACAGACACGTCCCAGGCCATCCCAAGGGGAGGCCGCCCGCCATGACCAGGATCCCCGCTCTGCTGACTACACACAGCTCTCTGTGTGGACATTTTTCCCAGGGCTAAGAGCACGTGGCCACGCAGTGGGTACGTTCATCGCTCCAGCCTTGGGCAAGGTGGGCCTGGTCAGTGGGAGCCACCCCCAAGCCCAACCCCTAAGGGTGCTGACACGGGCTGCCAACAGGAGCCCCAGCAGGGAGTGGGACTGTATTGCTGGGGCCATCGTTAGAATCCTGCCGACACAGGCGACTGTAAAGCTACGTGACCACGCCGCTTGTCGGGTTATAGCAATAGCTACGCTAGTTGTATGGCTAGGCGTTTGTATTGTTAGGCAATTCATAACTAAAGCCAGAACGTTTTATTATTTTAGCTATACTAAGTTTCCATTTATCTTGTCAGGGCTAGGGCTCAGACGCTTCAAACCCATTGTACAGACTGGGTCACCAGACCCATCACATGCAGGTCCACGCTAGGTCATTGGGAAAGGTCCTGGGAGCCATTGGCAGACGACTCGAGCTCAGTCCTCAGCAGCAGCAGCAGCAGTGGCGTTGGCCTCTTGGGGCATCTCGGGGGCACTGGCAGCAATAGCCTCCAACAGCAGTAGTGGCATCCCGGGGGCAAGGGGGCCCTGTGGATCAGAGCCACTTGTCCTTTATACTTAAGTCATAACCTGGGACACCTCAGTGCACATGTGCAGTTTAGACAAGGACAAGGAACACCTGGGCACACGTGCATATTTACATCAAATGCTCAGCAGGATTCTGAACACCTCAGGGGCCCCGACCATTTTCCTTCACTTTCCCTACAGGGACCCCTCCCCAGATGGCCCCTGTGTCCCATGCCCGCCGTGGCCAGTGCACCCACACTGTGGTGCATGAGCACTGCATCCTCAGGCAGAGCAAGCACCCATGTTCCCACCTCCTGATTCCCAGAAGGGTGGGGGCAGCTCCCAGAACGCTAGAGACCACGAGGGTCTGTGGGGGGGGGCATGGGACAGAGGTGGGCAGCAGGAAGCAGGTGCAGGGGCTGACTCGGCCCTTCTGGGAAGAGACCACGCAGCCTGTGCTCCTGTGTGACCCATAAGGAAATGCCAGACCTGTTAGTGAGGATTCCCGGAAAAGAACAGGAGCTCAACTGGCCCATCCTCCCAACCCTGACGGATCACCTCACCCCCCTCCCAAAGGGTCTCAGGACAACCCCTCAGAGGCAGATAGAGGCCGGAGGCTGGGCTCCTCGGTGGGCCGGCCGTTCTGTCTGAGGCCCATCCACCCAGGTGCCAGCCTGGCTGCCAGGAAGGGACGGCCTCCCAGCCCAGGACAAGTGCCCACCACAGGTCTCAAGTCACCACCCCAGTCCCCAGTGAGCCAGGCCAGGAGACAGCAGGAGTGTCGAGAGTCCCACACTGCAGGCTACTTCCTAGATGTTGGGGTCAGTCTATTCACTCAGTAGCCCATCTCCACGTTCCTTTAGTCTCCGAATCTTTTTTAAACCCTTCTTTCAGCTGAACCATTAAGGCGAGGCATCAACACAGTCTGAAAAGCACTTGGAAAATCCAACCTAAAAATGCAAAGTCAATCTGAGACCCCCTAGCATGGAGCAGGGACAGAGGGGAGAAGACACATAGTCAGGTTTTTATCTTAATATACATAACGGATAGAAATTCTGATTATATTTGGATACCACTAAAAAAGTACACATAAAAAAGTTTTAATATTTGTGATTCATGATTTAGCATTGGAGAAGCTCACAAATGTTCTAGAAGCTGCAGGCTCTCATTCCTGTGGACCAGCCGCCGATGGGGAACTCTCAAAGGGAACACGTTTTGAACATATTTTAAAAGAATATATTTCTTTTCCAAATGAATATATTTTCTAAATATTACTGCTTTTACATTGTTAAAAGTTTGAGCATCTGCTAGAAGTATAGAAATAGGATGCCCAAAATCCATTTCACCCACAATAACTATGAATGACATAAATTTTCTTATATATATATTTTTTTTCCTTTTTTTTTTGTCTTTTTTCGTGACCGGCAACGGATCGCAACCCTCAGTGTCACGCCCGTACCGGACCAGGACCGGCAACGGGATCGCAACCCTCGGTGTTGCTCCCACACCTCGCTCAGCCAGTGAGCGGCCGGTCTGTATGTGGGATCTGAACCCTCGGCGGGAGCGCCGCCGCGCTTCCCAAGCGGCGCACTGTAGCAGTGCACCACCGGGCCGGCCCATATAAATTTTCTTATAAATACACAGATTTCTCATATGGCTAAAACAAATACAAACCTGCTGCACAGCATCTACAAGCACACCTAGAATGAGACGTGTAAAAGTTGAAAATGTAAGATTGATTTAATGTCAGGAAATGCTAATACAAAGGTCAGTATCAACAGTGTCAGGTGGGCTGAGTGCCCGGGCCGCCTGTGCTGCCAGCTCCTGCTCTACCCACGGTCCAGTCTCCAGCAGGCCGTGGCTTCTCCAGCCTCCAGGCCATATGCCGGGATGGCTACTGAATGTTGCACCAAATAAACTCACGTGGTGGGGGGCACCACCCACACTCCCATCTGTCCAGTCCAACGAGTCTGTGATAAATGGGCCACACATTGTGGGTGACAGCGTGTACGTTTTATGAAGCGGACCTGACTGGCTTCTCCAGTCACCCGCGTCCTCTTGGAAGTGCTTCCTTAACAGGGGAGAAAGGGGCTTCAGGAGAGGCCGATGCTGTGCGTGTGCATCCCCTCTGCTCCAGGGACACCCATGCCTGCCTGGTGGCAGTCACTGAACACTTACGGAAGAGTAGGGACACTCAGAACAAAATGCCCTTGCCTGCTGGTTCCCAAATGTGCGTGGCAGGGCAGCCACCTGTCCCACGGCGTCTTCATGCCTCTCCTCCCTTCCTCCATGCCCTCCACCCCACACTCCGAGTCAGCCTGGGCTCGGTGCAGCAACAGATTGCCCCACAGCTCTCTTGGCTCTGTCCCCTGTCTGTGAGCCGCCCCCTCCGGCTGGCTTCCTGCACGTGATGGATCACTGACAGCCAGGCACTGAGTGGCTGAGACCTGACACCCGTCCCTGGGCTGGGTGACTGCTTGTTCCGCTCCCTGCCATCCATTCCTGCACAGCCCTGCCCTGGGGCCCCTCTGCTCTAGTGGCCTTGCAGGCACTCCCTGTACTCTGGACATTGACCTCCAGCCAGTCTCAGACCAGGCGGCCTGAGGTCTATTTGCGTCCAGCCCTGGGCCAGGACGCTGCTTGCCAGGAAGGAGGCTGGAGGCTAAACATGGATGTGGGTGGCGGGATGAGCAACCTGCAGGGCCCACTCTTGAGCCATCGTGGTGGGGGTAGGAAGGGCCCGAGGTGCCTACTTGTTCCTTTAAGTGTCCTAGGGAGAGAGGCTGAGGTGGCCAGAAAGGCCTCCCTGAGCCCTCAGCTTCCATCCGCTGCTCAAGCCTCTGAGGGGAGGGTGCCAAGCCCGCCCAGTGAGTCCCACAGCTGTGCCACTCGGAGGAGGCCCCTCTGCCTCAACTGGACGCCTCAACTGGAGTCCCTGGGGACCTGCTCCACTGTAAGGAAAGTGAAAGTAAATGGTCAGGCTCCCTCAGATGTTGGAATCTTGCCGAGCCAGACTCCGCCTGTTTGATGTAAATATGTCAACTTCGCATGCACGTGTGCCCAGGTGTTCCTGGGTTATCTGACAAGTATAAAGGACAAATGGCTCTGATCCACAGTGCCCCAGGGATGCCCCCTGGGAGGCCACCAGGCCTCTGCTGCTGGATCTGCCAGAGGCTGCTGCTGAGGAGGCTGGGGGCTGAGCTCGCATCTGAATGGAGCATGTTAACCTTGCCAGTGGCTGCCAGGATCTCTCCCAATGACCTAGCTCACAACCTGCACAGGAGGGGTCTGTGACCCAGTCCGTACAATGGGTCTGAGGGGTCTGTGAGCCCTAGCCCGACATCCACCCTGGAAGGATGTGGTGCCTGGTCCTGGCAGCCTCTCTCTCGATCTGCTCACAGAGCTGTGGTGGCTGCAGGGGGCGGGGTGTCCAGGGCACTTGGAGGAAGGGGCAGGCGGGGCGTGGCTGGCGAGGGCGTTACTCCAGCAGCCCCTCCCCTGAGAAAGGCTTGGGTGTGGGCTGGGGGACGCCTTCAAAGGCTCGGGGGCATTTCAGCCTGGCTGCCCCTTCTCTCCACCCCATCGGGTATCTAGAAGGAGGTCCCCGAGTCAGGCTGGGCAGGGCTCACTCTACCCTCCTCCAATCACTCTCTCTAATCTAATAAAAATTATTGTTTATTCTTAAAGAAGATGGTTTTCCCTGATTATTTAAGTACGTGTCCATAGTAGAAAATTCAAGGAAAAAGGCTGTGACCTGCAGCTATCCTACTTAGACCTGATGCCCGACAACACCTCACACCTGTGGGAGACCAGAAGCGTGCCACCCACAGTGTGCCACCCACAGTGTGCCACCCACAGTGTGCCACCCACAGTGTGCCTCTTTGGCATGAGGATTATTTTGAGCTGGTTGTTTTGAGGAACTGCAGGCCCAGGAGAAGCTCTGAAAAGTTTCCTTTTGTGAGGGAAACTTATGTTCCTAAAGGGAGGCCCCATGTGTCAGGGTGTGTCCCTGTGTCAGGAAGGCCAAGACAACTGTAAATAGTGGACGCTGTCATCAGCGGAACGGGCAACAACCTGCAGGTGTCTGCTCCTCCTGGTCCCTGTGCAGCTGTGGCCCCAGTGCCCTTTGTCCTGTTCCAGTGGGTGAAGCTAGTCCTGACTCCTTGCCGAGATGTACTCATTTCTCCGGGTGTCCCCATGTACACATGTTAATAAACTTGCTTTCGTCTTGCTGTCTTGGTTAAGGGTCTGTGCCAGCTGAGAACAACGAAAGGCAGAGACGACCTGGTTTTCCTGCCCGCCCCCCACGTTGCTCCCGCTTGGCTGGAAGCATAGACTGTCACATGCTCTGTCTGCCCACCTGGCTCTGACTCCTTCACTGGCAGAGTCATCAAGGACACCTGGGCAGACCCCCGAGCCACAGCCTGCCGGGCCGGTGCGCAGACACCACGCCGCGTGCCCTGGCTTCCCGGGCAGCCCTCGAGGTCCCCTGCAGGCACCTCCACACCTGGCTCCCACGCACTGTCACAGGGGCATCCCTGCCCCAACGCTGAGCCCGCTCTCATCCCTCTGTGAGTGCCCGGAGCCTCCAGGTCGGTGCCAGGGAGGCCCTCCAGCCCCAGGGCTGGCGTGCGACCCTAGCAAGCCCCTGTCAAGAGGCACAGGGATGGAAGCGAAGGAGCCATTGCTCTGAGCCCAGCCCCGTGAGGCCAGAGAAGCCCGACTACCCGCTGCAGGGAGGGTCCCAGCCACCCCCGCCACCCGGCCACCCAGTGAGGCCCCAGCTGACCATGAGCCACCCCCCGAGCCCAGCCAGACTGCTGGGAACAGACATACTGTCCCCATTCCAGACGCTGGCTCTGGGGGTGGTTTGTTTGGCAGCTACAGGTAACTGAGACCAGGCTTTCTCCAGACAGTTGGGGGAATGAAAAAGCAACAAACGTTAGGCAGTTCGGAAGGTTTCAGAAACCCTAGAAAGCGCTGCAGCTCCCGGTTCTCAGG
This sequence comes from Galeopterus variegatus, assembly GCF_000696425.1. NCBI lineage: Eukaryota > Metazoa > Chordata > Mammalia > Dermoptera > Cynocephalidae > Galeopterus > Galeopterus variegatus. The sequence goes on from NW_007730196.1 coordinate 177,115, forward strand.
GCACAGGACGCAGAACCACCGAGGGGCCCGTGTCACCGTCCCGGGGCTGCCCCCCTGGAGAGGACCCTCGAGCTCCGCAGGGGGCTGGCCGTCCCTCCCAGGCCGGATCTGCGTGCTCGGATTTGCCCAGTGGGGTCAGGAGAGCGCAC
>NW_007730196.1:177531-179611 GCF_000696425.1 Galeopterus variegatus
TGTCAAGAGGCACAGGGATGGAAGCGAAGGAGCCATTGCTCTGAGCCCAGCCCCATGAGGCCAGAGAAGCCCGACTACCCGCTGCAGGGAGGGTCCCAGCCACCCCCGCCACCCGGCCACCCAGTGAGGCCCCAGCTGACCATGAGCCGCCCCCCGAGCCCAGCCAGACTGCTGGGAACAGACATACTGTCCCCATTCCAGACGCTGGCTCTGGGGGTGGTTTGTTTGGCAGCTACAGGTAACTGAGACCAGGCTTTCTCCAGACAGTTGGGAGAATGAAAAAGCAACAAACGTAAGGCAGTTCGGAAGGTTTCAGAAACCCTAGAAAGCGCTGCAGCTCCCGGTTCTCAGGGCACAGGACACAGAACCACCGAGGGGCCCGTGTCACCGTCCCGGGGCTGCCCCCCTGGAGAGGACCCTCGAGCTCCGCAGGGGGCTGGCCGTCCCTCCCAGGCCGGATCTGCGTGCTCGGATTTGCCCAGTGGGGTCAGGAGAGCGCACTGCAGCCAGCTTCAGCTCATTAACTCCCATTTCCTGCCAACGCAGGGGCAAGTCTGGCAAAGTGCAGCAGAGCTGCCCAAACAATTCCACTTGGCTTCAGAAGTTTGGGTGACGCTCGGCAGCTGGCAGGGCCCCAGAGGTGGCTGAAAGGTCGGAAGACATTCAGGGTCCCGTGCGCACGTGCCCAGGCTCCCCCCTCAATCTGGTCCTCTGACCCGGAAAGAGCATGGGTGGCTGCTGTGGGGACAAGTTCCTAATTCTCCTGCTCGGAAATGCTCTCACCCTGCGGGGGGAGGGGACACTTAACTTCAGCCCCTGCCCGGACGTGTGTAAGAAAATAATCTAAGTGGTTCATTTTCGGAAGTAATTCAGGCCCAGCCCATTCCTGGGGGGTCGATGAATAAATAAAGCTCTCCTTGAGCTGGTGATGAGTTAATAGCCCTTTGTTTTCTTTATTCCCTAACGTTTCTCCTTTCACAGGGTTTCGGTGGGCCTTTCCACGGGCTTGTCCTGAGCCCTCAGACAAAGAAATTTCTTACAAGGGGGTAATAAATTGGGGTGATCTCAGGCGTCACCCGGGAAGATTGTGCCCCCTGACCAGTGAGGAGGCGGGGCAGGGACTTGTGCACTGGGGGATAAATCACCTGCTACGCCCCTTGTTCATGTGCCTGCCCATCAGACACCCGAACCTTGCAAGGCCATAATTAAAGTCTCGCTTCGCTGTACCTCGTGTCTCTGTGTCCATCCTTTGGCCTTGGATGGGTGAGGGCGTTTCTCACAACATGGTCCCCAGATGTGGAGGGGCTGCCTGCTGCTGTCCCCAAGCCTCTGTCCTTGCAGCCCCTCAGCATGCCCCTGAAGGTGCCCTGCATGCAGGAACTGAGACGGAGGGTGGCCTGGGGGAGGACGCTGGCGGGGGGGCAGGGAGTCTCCCAACAGCATTTCCTCTTCAGTAGCAAAAGAACCGGACACTCGTCCTGGGATGCCTCTCAGAACCCTCCCTCCACTCCCATCGAGGGCTGCAGGAGGGAGTCTCCCAGCACCAGCCTCGGATCAAAAGGAATCACAGCCCAGGGCTGCTGCCCTTGTCCTGGCTCAAGGACTTCGGGGACTCCCAGGCCCTGGCCTGCCCTGTGAACTCGGTTGGGGTTAGAGTCTCCCCTGATTTTAGGCAATTCTGGGAAGGGGGAGGCAGGCATCCATAGGGGGAGGGTGGGGTGCGGGTGGGCCAGCCCCTCCCTAGGCTGAGAACCCCTTCTGGGGACACATCTGGGGTGAGCAGGACCAGGCATGGCCGGTGACAAGAGCCCTGCTGATGGATTTGGCTGTGTCGTCCCCTCCAAAACTCACGTGGAATTTTGATCTCCAGTGTGGCAGTGCTGGAAACTGAGTCATGGGGGCAGATCCCTCATGCGTGGATTCATGCTCTCCCTGGGGGAGGGGGGATTAATGAGTGAGATGTCGCTCTATTAGTTCCCGCGAGAGCTCGTTGCTTAACAAGACCCTGGCACCTTCTCTCTCTCTCTTGCTTCCTCTCGCCATGTGATCTGCTTGTCCCCACCGGCTGCTGCCACTTTCC
>NW_007730196.1:180302-184300 GCF_000696425.1 Galeopterus variegatus
AAACGGACTAAAACACCTGCTCAGGGCAAACACAGGCCAGTAAAGAATCAGAGGGAAGCCGCAGCTTTGAAAGGCTCTAGCCATGGGTTTGTTGGTCACGGCAGCACCCCCCACGTGATGCTGGTCTCAGCAGACATCCTGGGGACGGGGGGACGGGATCAGGGGGTCTCCTCTCAGCCCTACTCCTGGCTCCCACACAGCCCTTGGTAAGTGTCTGCTGAATAAACAGTTTCCGAGGCGAGAGAAGCCAAGTTGTTAGAACACAGTAGTTTAAACAAACTAACAAAGATTGAGCACATAAAAATGTATGTGTGCTGTCAAGAAGAACCTTGCAGGGCAGCCCGGCCACCATGCAGGGCGAGGACTCAATGAGGGAGAGTGTCTCGGCACCATGACCTGGTCCCCGTCTCTTGGGCACTCAGGCAGGGCCGGCTGAGTGCACCCATGGGGGGACCGGAGCAGCTGGGGGCTCAAGGCCAGGCTCCCCTGGGCAGGGCAGAGCCACATGCCGCATCCTCCTGCTCCCGGGCCCCAGGGAAAGCCGTGTTGGCTCAGGGGCTGGCCTGCCCTTGCCAGACTCAAACTCCCACTCCTGCCAGGGCCCTCACCTGCTTCCCGTGGCCCCTCCCCACATCTGACTTGTCACCGCATGTGGAGTGGTGTGAGTTGCTCACAGAGTCACACAATTCATGCTCCCAGGAAAATGGTCACACTAGGCCCCATCTGGGTCAGGGTGCCCACGCAGAGTTCACAGGTGCCTGGAACAAAGGGGACTCCAGCTGTCTGAGGGTGACAGCCATGCTGGTGGGACACTGCTCTGGGCCAGAGGGAGGCCAGGCTTGGCAAGCCGCCGGGACGTGGGGGGCAGTGGCAGGATGGGTGCGGGGCCTCAGCCCTTGGGCCCAAGAGCAGGACGCGTTGGAGGTGAGAATACCACCTCCTGCTCCAAGGACCCGACCTCGTTAGCAGGCTCTTGCCTGAGCCAGAGGACAGAGGTGGGGAGATAACAGTCCAGAAAGAGAGAGGTGGCTCCTCACACACTTAACTGAAGAGAGGGGGCAGGAGATGCCTCGTGGGGCATCTGAACAGCAGGGTGGTCAGTAATGCACTTGGGACACATGGAGGAACCAACCCGCCCCTGTGTCACCCACTGTGTGAATTAAAGTCACTGTGGATGTAAGCACATCAGAAGCAGGAAAGCTCCCTCAAGGGGTTTCATTGAAGGTGATTTTTAATCGTCTGTTTGTATTTTGTAAATATTTTACAATAAACACATGCATAATAAGGAAAGAGCTGGGGAACCCTGCCCTGCCCCCCACTGGCCACTGCAGCCACCGTGTCACTGTTGTTGGTGCCAACAGCCCTGCCATGTCAGGAGGGTGACGTCAAGAAGATATACTGGTCGGGCCCTTCCCCAAAAGGAAAGGAGGTCAGTAAACGAAGCGAGGCGCAGCGTGGGCGCTGGCGGTCGGACGTCAGGAGCTGGGGTCCCTCTGCTGAGCGCGGCCTGCCCCGCGGTGAGGGCTCGAGCGCCTCATGGCCCGAGTGACCCAGCACTTCTGCTCTACACAGGGCCCCAGCAGGCGGGTCCCAGCAGGGGGACATAGACGACAGCGGCTCTGAGGCTCTGAGTACTGGCGAGGGGCCGAGCTCACTTCCTGCAGTTGCTGTCCCTGTGCTGCTGCCGTGAGGAATGCACGACGGAGGAATGTCCCCACATCGAGAGCTGTGCTCCCTGAGGTCTAGGCAGGGAAAGGTGGAAGCTGGAGACCCTGCCCCAGGCCTGGACCGCCAGCCTTTGCAGACCTGGCCCCCCTCCCGTGGGGTGGGGGTGGGGTCTCCCGGGCCCCAGCAGCCCCACTGTCCAGGGAGACGGGATTGGCCATGGCCCGACCTCTTGGGGAAGTGCTTCTCTGTCCCAGAGGCCTGGGGTGCACCAGGCACCCAAGCTACATGGTAGCCTTGGGAGGATGGGCAGGCCAGTGGCATGGTGCCCACAGGGCCTGGCCCACAGTCCACTCGGCCTGACTCACCCAAGTCCCTGAGTCCCCCCTTCGGCTGGACAGGCTTTGGGCTCCCTTGCCTGCACACCCCTCCCCTTAGAAACATGGAAAGATGACCCGTGGCTCCTTCCCCCCACCCAGGCTGCTACTCCCGTCCTCCCAGCCCAGGCGGGCACTGCAGGGTGGCAGTGGCCTGCAGGGTCTGAACCCCGTGGATCCTTGCAGACCCCGGCTCATGCCCCACAAGTGGCACCACTCCTCTGACTGTGGCAGCCTGCCCAGCTGACGTGACCCTGTGGGCCAGTCCCGGAGAGGTTCAGACCAATCACTCCATGATGCTCATACCTGTGGGCAGTGGTGACACATGAGCAACCACACTGCCCCCACCTCGACGGGCTGCCTGGGTCAGATGACCTCCCTGGCCCAACTGGCTGTGGCCCAGGCTGTGACTGGGTCAGGGGCTGGTCCCTGGTCCCCTGTGGTGGGGACTGGCCCGGGAGGCACTGCAGAGCACGAGGGAGCCTGGAGGAGCTGTGGGCACGGGCAGCACCAGACGGGCCTGCGATGCCGGCTCCTTATCAGTCCCTCGGGTGCGGCCACTGCACATCTGAAAAGAGGTGGCTAGAAAACCACCGGAGGAACAGGGCTTCCTACACTCTGCAGGCAGAAAACGTCCCACTTACAGTGCCAGCAAGAATACTCCAAAGAAGGGGGCTGCCGGTAGCCCAGCTGGTTATTGTGCGGTGTCGTAACGCCAAGGGTGCAAATCCCTTACTGCCTGCCACACACACACACACACACAAACACAAGGTTTTTAGTTAGTGATATGAAGGACCTATAGAAAGAAAACTTTATAATATACTGAAGAAAATAGAAGCGTGCTCCGACAAGTGGAAAGGCACATCTTGGTCTTAGGAAGGCTTAATAGGAAGAACATGATTCTTTCTAAAATTAAGCTATAAAGACAATAAAATCCCAATCAATATCCCAAGAGCATTGACGGGTGGGGTGTCTGGGGACAACAGAACCAGATGTCCAAGGAGTGTGGCCATTTCAGATGGATTCCATTAGAAGCAGAAACACTAGCTATGTAAGAATTTCAAATCAGCCTTAAATTTTAAAACTTCTAAATTGTATAAAACAGATACGGTAGAACTAAGTTAGACGAAAAAGAAAACAACAAAGAACCAAGTAAAAACCTTGGATAAGGAAGGAAAAAAGCGCCGTTGGATGAAGGACACCAGGGACAGGTGGCAGCGGCACAGGCGCTGCGGGGACGGAGAGGCCGGTGTGGACGAGTCTGGCTGAGCAAACCTCCTGGAAGAAAGGACAGGAAAGCGGGACAGACGTGGTGTGGCTATCGTCGCGAGCACGGGAGCTCCAGACACAGAGAAGGGAAACTGAAAACAAAGGACTCAAGAAAAAGGAAGGAACTACGTTTCCTGGAATTAAAAAAAAAAAAAAAATACGGAAGATCTCACTTGAAAAGGGCACAAGGATGGAAAGGAAAGGCAGTAAGAAAACACCCTCCCAAAAGACATTAGCAAGACGGCAGAACAGACGGTCCCCAGTGTCACTCTCTCACACAACCGATGAATTGACGACTGTTAAAAAGCAGATTGACAACCAGGGACCACTGGAGCTCGTGGGAAGAGGAGGAGAGACCCGCGGAGCTTATGAAGACAAGAGAAGCCATGGCAAGAGAAACAAGGGACCGCTCTGACCATTTGGGGCCCTGGCTGCTTCAGGGCTGGCCCTGGTAAGGGCAGGAAGAAGCTGCAGCACGTGGAGCAGGAGCTGACAAAAGCCACGGATGAGCCCTTGCGTGAAGTTGCTTGGAGTCTGCAGGGGAGAAGAGGCCCTCGGAGCACACGGTCCCAGCCCCCAGGCCGGCAACACCACCGACAAAGTTCCTGTGGACCCACGTGGGAGCAAGTGTTAGCGACAGGCCAGGCTCAGCTGTCCTCTCGCATTAAACAAATGACTCGAAAGTCC
>NW_007730196.1:186096-187688 GCF_000696425.1 Galeopterus variegatus
GAGTCATCGCTGGGGACCAGTGCACGGCCTGCCCCACAGGAAGCGTTTGGAATGCGGGGGAAGCTGACCTGCCTTCTGGTCGGCACAGGCCCGCTTGGTGGAGACCAGTCAGAGCAACAGAGGTGCAGGGGCACAGTTGGCTGGAAAGACTCAGCCCCAGGCCAGAATTTCCACACAGCCCAGGTGACTGACCTCACAAGACCCAGAACTGACTAAAAGGCAACAATTAAAATCCAGTCCTCACAAAGAACCTTCTCCAGAGACTCAGCAGCAAAGCAGCAATTTAACTCGACTACAGGGCTCCAGTGCTGGTCCCCACAGGAAGTTCCCAATTTTGGAACTAACCAAAACCACCGACCAGAGACAAAGCCCTGACATTCACCAGTAAAGGTCTAACGCCACCTAAGAACACCTATAAAATCTAGAAGAGGTAGTGTCTCCTCAAATGCCCAGGCATCAGCGTAAAGACACAAAGATCAGGAAAGACCAGAGAAATGTGACACCAACGAAGAAAACAAATGCGACACCAGCAGTGGACCCAGAGCAACAGTGGATCCCTGGAGTGTCTGACAGAGAATTCAGAACAACCATCTTAGGGATGTTCAGGGAGTCAAAAGAAGATACAGGTAGAAAATTAAATGATATCTGGAAAATAATCTAAGAGCAGAATGAGAAACTTTACAAAGGGATTGAATTAATTGAAAAAAAAANCCAACAGCAGACTCAATCAAACAGAAGAAAGAATCAGTGAGCTCAAAGGTAAAACATATGAAATTATCAAGCCAGAGGAGCAAAAAGAATAAGAAAAATGAGCCAGAAATACAGCAAACAAGGGACTCGCTCAAGTGCAATGACCTCTGCATAACTGGCATATCTGAAGGAGAGAAAACAGGAAGAGATGCAGAAGGATATTGAAAGAAATAATGGCTGAAAATTTCCCAAGCACGGAGAAAGATGACATAGTCAGGAACAGGAAAGTCATAGGTCACCAATGAAAATGAATCCAAAGAGGAACGCTCCAAGGCACATCATGATCCAATTATCCAAAAACAAACACAAAGAAAGGATATTGAAAGCAGCTGGAAAAAAGAAACACATACTATTCAATGGAGCCCCAATCCATCTCAGCAGATTTCCCAACAGAATCTCTACCGGCCAGAAAAGAAGGGGATGATCGATTCAGGTACTGAAGGAAAAGGACTGTCAGCCGAGAATTCTGTACCCAGCAAAACTAACCATCAAATATGGAGGAGAAATAAAGTCTTGCCCAAACAAAAGCTGAGGGAATTCACCAACACTAGACCTGTCCTACAAGAAACGCAAAAGGGCGCTCTTCAGCCTGGAAGATGGCAGACACAGAGGAGCTGCAAGAAAACATTGGGAGGTACATAACTCGTTAGTAAAGTAAGTTCACAGACAACCTCAGAGTTCTCCAGTGTCGTATGGGGGGTGAATAAAACATTTATATCCTTATTATGAAGACTAAAGAACAAGCCTACCAAGACAACAACAAATCCGTCAACTGTATAAGTGACAGGAAATTTTAAAAGATGTGACTTGAAACAACAAAATGTCAGAAAGTCGGGTGGGGG
>NW_007730196.1:188413-192702 GCF_000696425.1 Galeopterus variegatus
GGGGGTGACATCAAAGCGTAGAGCTGGCTTTGGTTCTCCTTTTTTCTTAGCAAAGTTGTTGTTTATCTAAAGTAATCTGTTAGGGCTGAGCCCGTGGTGCACTCGGGAGAGTACGGCACTGGGAGTGCAGCAGCGCTCCCGCCGCGGGTTCGGATCCTATATAGGGATGGCCGGTGCACTCACTGGCTGAGCGTGACGCAGCCAGTCTCACAAAAGACAAAAAAAAAAAAAAAAAAGTAATCTGTTAAAACTATAAGATGTTTTTTGTAAGCCTCAAGGTAACCATAATACAAAACTTATAAGAAACATACTAAAAAGGAATGATGACAAATCGAAATAGGTCAGGAAAGATGAACACTGCATGGTCTGTCACAGAAGCAGAGAGTAGAGTCATGGTTACCAGAGGATGGGGGGTGGGGAGACGAGCAGGGGCGGACTACGGGTACAAAACCACGCTGTCTACCCCAAGCGAACCACTGTGCAGTACATGCATGTATTGAAACAACACACTGTACCCCACAAAAATAAACATAAATAAAATTGGGAAAAAAGAAAAGAAAACACCCTCCCCATACATCACAGTGAAGTTTAGGGAAAACAAAGACAAGAGAAAAAATCTTAAATCTTCCTCAAAAGGATAGTGCACAAAGGAACAAAAAACAGATGACATCAGATTGCTCCTCAGCTGTTCCGGATGCAAGACGACCCTGGAGCAATGTTTTCAACATACCGAGGAAGAAAGCAGCAAAGGTCCTAGAATTTGTACTCAGCCACACAGCATCCGAATGCGAAGGCGTATTAAACACACTCTCAGGCCCATGAATCCTCAGGGCGTTGGCACTCAGACACCTTCCCTGAAACCAGGAGAGCCACCAGTTGTCACTGTCCTCTCAGTGATGGAGATGCAAGGATTACTCAGAGCCCAATACCTGAAAGCAGTGAGAGGCCCAGAGGGACTGCACCAAGCTACTCCCACAAGAAAGGAGAGAGCAGGTGCGGCCCCGAGCTCAGGCCTGTCTCGTCTTTTATGGTAATATCAAGACCTTGGCCGTGTAACAAGCTGAGTACAGTATCAAAAGAAGTCCAGAAAGGAGTGTGTGACCAGCACAGAAAATGATCTCAGTGTTCCCTACTAATGAATCAGAACATCTTTGCTGTTTCCAGCGTGTGCTGTTTTCAGCACGTAATGCTCTGTGTGCGGCCCCGAGCTCAGGCCTGTCTCGTCTTTTATGGTAATATCAAGACCTTGGCCGTGTAACAAGCTGAGTACAGTATCAAAAGAAGTCCAGAAAGGAGTGTGTGACCAGGACAGAAAATGATCTCAGTGTTCCCTACTAATGAATCAGAACATCTTTGCTGTTTCCAGCGTGTGCTGTTTTCAGCACGTAATGCTCTGTTCACTTAAGGCTTTTGCCCTCTGTGCACTCCCCTATTCTAAACAGGCCCCTGTGTTCCCACAACCTGTCCCAGAGATGCCAGCGCAGATATGTGTGCAGTGATGGTGTAGGGAAAGTCAAGGAAATGGTCAGGGCCCTTCAGGTGTTCAGAATCCTGCCAAGCACTTGATGTAAATATGCACGTGTGCCCAGGTGTTTCTTGGTTATTGTCTAATGTAATTGCACATGTGTACCCACGTGTCCTGGGTGATGGACTTAAGTATAAAAGACGAGTGGCTCTCATCCACAGGGCTCCCCAACCCTGGGATGCCCAGGGTGGGGCACTACGGGACTGCTGCTACTGCTGCTGCAAGCTATTGCTGCCAGGGCCCCCGGGACCCTCCAGGAGGCCACCGCAACTGCTGCTGCTGCTGCTGCTGAGGACTGAGCTCATGTCATCTGCCAGTGGCTCCCGGGATCTTTCCCAATACCTAGCTTGTGAATCTACGTGTGAGGGGTCTGGCAACCCAGCCAGACAGGTGAGGGGTCTGTGACCCAGTCTGTACACCAGGTTTGAAGGGTCTGTGAGCTCTAGCCCTAGCAATACAATTGGCTAAGTTGGCAGGGTTCCAACAATTGCCCTAACCCCTAGCCAGACAATTAGCGTAGTTGCCATAGCTATTGCTGTAGCCATACAGAGGGTGACCACATGCCTCAGAAAAGCTGGCTGTCCATAATGAGCCAGAATTAAAGTCTAGAGCATGTCAACATAGGACAGGTGTTCAGAGGCTGCCAGAGACCAAAGGAAGTGACATTGTACCACAGTTCTCACCCTGCTGGGGAAGACGTATGGATCTCTCTCTCTCTTTTTCTTTTCTTAAGTAAGAAAAGGTTGACAAAGAAATTTATAAACAGTTGAACAAACTGCATTAACAAAGTAACATGGTAAAAACAGGTCCACAATAATTAATAATCTGATAAATGAAAGTGGATTCAACTACCAGTTAAATCCCAGAGATTGTCAGACAGCATAAAAATCTAGATATTTTCTGCTTGCAAGAGACACATAAAGTATGTAACACACAATGGGTGAAGGTAAAATTCTGCAAAAAGACCTATCAGAAATATTCTAGCACAGAAAGCTGGTGTTGCTATTATGATCTCAGACTAAATAGACTTGAAAATAAACAGGATTGTTAGGATATAGAAAAGCATCATCTAAGGATAAAGGTTCAATCTACCTAAATGATATAGCAAATTAAAATATTTATGCACTTTAATGTGAAGTATGCATAAAACAAATGTACTTCACAGGGCCTGGTTTTCCAAAGCCTTGCAGTTTCAAATATTGACCTCACAAAGGACAGGAAATTTTCCCCAGGCTATGAAGTCTCTGTTGTAAGATAAACAATTGTAACACAGCAAGGTTGCTGGCTCAAAGACAGGAAGGTTACTGATTGATATGTAAAGATGCTGTGAAATTATTGTAAGAAGAGAACGTTTGCTAAAATCAAGCTTTTGTTAGTGGATCACTTAATTGCATTATAGAATGTCACCTTACTGAACGTTACCAGCTTCTATTGTTAAACTTGTTAAACTGTACTTAGCAAAAACCCCACCTATGTTCTTTTCCTGTAACTTCCTGGTCTGGAGAATAAATGTAGGAAGAGAACCCCAATTCGTGGTCAATTTCCCAAATGGAAGGAATGCCTCTCTCTTGAGGTCTCTGGGAGATTAACCCCTTTTGGGGGCTTCTCACTGCTCAGAAGAGATGGGCTTTGAGTAATCTTTGGCAGCTCTGTCACCCAGGGGGAAAGGGGTGACAAATCCGTGGGAGGCAAAGCAACACTTTAAAATAGCTTTCAAATAAAGACTGAACCACAAGAAGAGATTGATAATACTCATTGATATTTATATTATCAATAACAATATAGGGATTGATAAATATATTATTAGAGATAGAACAACAAAAAGAGATTGATAATCTTCCATCATGGTGGGCCTTGCCAACCCTCTACTCTCGGATACTGACAGCTGCAGGCAATAGAAACTGGCAAGGCTGCAGCAGCTCTAAACTCCTGCACTGACCACCTCACCTGAGGGACACCTGTGGAGCTCTGCTTCGACAATCCGAGGACACGCCCTCATGGACACACAGGACCTTGACAACCACTGGCCCTGAGGAGACAATTGAGTCGTGACCAAATTGCAAGATTCAAGGTGAGGGGACCCAGAGCATGAAGCTAGAGGTCAGAATGAAGTCACAAGTTGGTCACTGAAAGATAAGCACTGCAACACTTCCAGAATTTTAAAAACATGCTGCTGAATACATTTGAGAGTTAAATAAGAAATCACAACTGAAACTTCCCAGTTCCCAGAAGTAGAAACCAATGCCCAGAAGTGGAAGAAAGTGAAACTCCACACATCACCTGGTGCAGCAGAAGCTGCCCACTGAGGAGACGGCGGCGAGTGAGCCCAGAGGAGGAGACAGGCAGAAACGCTCGAGCCACATGTCCATCCTAGGACGCACGGTCTGGCATCGTGTAAATATGGGAGAGACGCAGGATTGGACATGGTATGTGTGTGTGTGTATGTGTGTAGACACGGAGGGGGTTCTGCAAGGCCGAGTCAGCAAGGGTCCTCAGGTTCCCTGGGGAATTGAACCTGGAGTGCGGATGGGAACGCCGCAGTGGTTTTTATTAGGCCTCATGGCTGGTTTGACATCAGCACCGCCAGGTTGAGCAACTTTCCCTCCTCTCCTGTCCCCTTTCCCTCTTCTGCTCCGGGACTGAGCTCCGTCTCCTGGGAAGGGGTAAACATTAATGTTATCATCAGGGGAATGTCTGGTGGGCTCTGTCTAGCAGGCGTCGGGCTGGAGGGCTTTGAACTGAGACAGTGGCTAATCAAGAGCCT
>NW_007730196.1:193314-198432 GCF_000696425.1 Galeopterus variegatus
GCTAGAGGTCAGAATGAAGTCACAAGTTGGTCACTGAAAGATAAGCACTGCAACACTTCCAGAATTTTAAAAACATGCTGCTGAATACATTTGAGAGTTAAATAAGAAATCACAACTGAAACTTCCCAGTTCCCAGAAGTAGAAACCAATGCCCAGAAGTGGAAGAAAGTGAAACTCCACACATCACCTGGTGCAGCAGAAGCTGCCCACTGAGGAGATGGCAGCAGGTGAGCCCCAGAGGAGGAGACAGGCAGAAACGCTCGAGCCACATGTCCATCCTAGGACGCACGGTCCGGCATCGTGTAAATACGGGAGAGACACAGGATTGGACACGGTGTGTGTGTGTGTGTGCGTGTGTGTGTGCATGCGTGTGTGCGTGTGTGTGTGTAGACACGGACGGGGTCTGCAAGGCCGAGTCAGCGCGGGTCCTCAGGTTCCCTGGGGATTGAACCTGGCGTGCGGATGGGAACGCCGCAGTGGTGTTCATTAGGCCTCATGGCTGGCTTGACATCAGCACCGCCAGGCTGAGCAACTTTCCCTCCTCTCCCGTCCCCTTTCCCTTTTCTGCTCCGGGACTGAGATCCGTCTCCTGGGAAGGGGTGAACATTAATGTTATCATCAAGGGAACGTCTGGTGGGCTCTGTCTAGCAGGCGTCGGGCTGGAGGGCTTTGAACTGAGACAGTGGCTAATCCAGAGCCTGTGGCCTAAGCAGATGTCATCAGACCACAAGGGCTGTGTCACCTTGCAGTTTATTGCATCTCTGTACGGCAGGTTGAATCGTTTCTATTGTTTGCCTGTATCACTTTCGGAATAAACAGACTGGTTTAATTGTCACAGTGTGTGAATGCTTTATCAGGGTACATGCATCAAACTCCCAACAGAACCTCACCCATCTCGTGGCGTGGGGACGCAGGACTCGAGCCCTCAGCTGCCCTCAGGCCCCTGACCTTGTGGGATGCTCCCCCCTGAACAGCTGCCCCCCCAGGACATGGGGACCAAGCCCCTGCCCAGGAACCCCCGCTAAATTGAGGGGCCCTGGCAGGTCCAATGGGAGAGAAGGAACAGGCTGTGGCTGATTTGGGATGTGGCCTCAGGGACAAGACCCTCCTCTGGCCAGGGCAGGGCATGGAGGGGTGGAGGGCCAAGGGCACAGAGGACATCAAGGTGGGGTGGCATTTCGGTCACCAGGCTGGGTGGTCATTTGTGGGGCCTCTCTCTAGTGCCTCCCTGGCACTCTGGGTGACGGGGCTCCCTGAGGGCAGGGGCCGGGGCCTCTGTGCTCGTCCATGGGGGGCTGGATTTCATACTGATGGTGGTGCCAGCTTCCCGTGAGGAGGACAGGCTTTGTTTCATCCGCCCATTAGGAGAAAGTCTTTGCAATATCCAGGANGAATTGAACCTGGAGTGCGGATGGGAACGCCGCAGTGGTTTTTATTAGGCCTCATGGCTGGTTTGACATCAGCACCGCCAGGTTGAGCAACTTTCCCTCCTCTCCTGTCCCCTTTCCCTCTTCTGCTCCGGGACTGAGCTCCGTCTCCTGGGAAGGGGTAAACATTAATGTTATCATCAGGGGAACGTCTGGTGGGCTCTGTCTAGCAGGTGTCGGGCTGGAGGGCTTTGAACTGAGACAGTGGCTAATCAAGAGCCTATGGCCTAACCAGATGTCATCAAACACAAGGGCTGGGTCACCTTGCAGTTTATTGCATCTCTGTATGACAGGTTGAATCGTTTTATTGTGTGCTTGTATCACTTTCGGAATAAACAGACTGGTTTAATTGTCGCAGTGTGTGAATGCTTTATCAGGGTACATGTTTTCATCAAACTCCCAAAGGCACCTCACCCATCTCATGGCGTGGGGACGAAGGACTCGAGCCCTCAGCTGCCCTCAGGCCCCTCACCTTGTGGGATGCTCCCCCCTGAACAGCCGCCCCCCCAGGACATGGGGACCAAGCCCCCGCCCAGGAAACCCCGCTAAATTGAGGGGCCCTGGCAGGTCCAATGGGAGAGAAGGAACAGGCTGTGGCTGATTTGGGATGTGGCCTCAGGGACAAGACCCTCCTCTGGCCGAGGGCAGGGCATGGGAGGGTGAAGGGTCAAGGGCACAGAGGACATCAGGGTGGGGTGGCATTTCAGTCACCAGGCTGGGTGGTCATTTGTGGGGCCTCTCTCTACTGCCTCCCTGGCACTCTGGGTGACGGGGCTCCCTGAGGGCGGGGGCCAGGGCCTCTGTGCTCGTCCATGGGGGGCTGGATTTCATACTGTTGGTGGTGCCAGCTTCCCGTGAGGAGGACAGGCTTTGTTTCATCCGCCCATTAGGAGAAAGTTAGTCTTTGCAATATCCAGGAGGACTTTGTTTTCTGTTGCCCAGCTCTGGACAGCAGGGCTGCTGGGTGGCTTGGAGGACACAGTGCCTGGCTGGGTGGCAGGCTGGCCATTCCCTCGACAAGAACCCAAGGTGGCAGGCTGGCAGCGCAGGCAGCAGGGGTCAGGGGCCAGAGGGACACCGATGGAATCACTAAATCACTGTAAAGACCTCCAGACTTGCATCCCCCATCCCCCTGCCCCCTCCCCTCTTCCCCCTCCTCTCCCCTCCCTCTTTTACCCCTCCCCTGTTCCCCTGCCACCCAGTGGGCTTATACACATGCAGGTCACATCACTGCCCAGCGGCACCCCAGGGCACTCAGGATGAAGACGAACCCCTTCTCCAGGACCCCCACCCCCTCTCCTGTCCCAACGTTCTTTCCTTCCCCAGCTTCTCCCTGCCCTTGCCAGGCCAGGCCAGGCTCCAGCACCTGCTCCCAAGGGGCCTCCTTGTATCTTGAGGCCATTCGATCGTGTCTCCGCTGCCCCAGGTGTAAGCTCAGGGGACAGAATCTGTGTCTGAATCTCCCCCCCACACACACACCACGGTCCCTCTCAGCCATGAGGAAGCTGTCGCTTGGAGGGTCTGAGCAGTTTGGCTACTGGAGAGTGGCCGTGAGCGGACGGAGGACCAGCAGGCACCTCTTGGTCGGCATTAAAGCCGGGCCCCAGGCCGGTGAGTCCCTCAAAGTTGGTGAGGCTGGACATTGACCAAAGACTGAGAATGCAAGTCTACAACAGCAGTTTCCCTCCAACAAGTCACACAAAGAAAGGGCCAAAGTCTCTGCCTCCCCCGGCCGTGCACTTCAACAGGCTTCCTCACGACCGGCACCAAAGCCACTTGTGCACGGGCAGTTCACGCATCCCCGTGACACTCCCGCAGAGCGCTCCGGGACGCCTGGAGTGTTGGGCCTAGGACCCCGGCGGGCAGGGGTCCCCTGCGCTCTTCGGGGACTGCTGCTCAGGGCTGAAGGGCAGTTTCAGCCGTTTATGTCCTTCCTGCTCTTTATCGGTCCGCACGTCCGCGCAGCCTGGACACGGCCGCCACCTGCCCCTGTCACAGCTCGGCCTCGCGCTTCCTGCGGATCCTGCCCGCGACGCTGCTCGTCCCCAGACCCCGCGGAGACCCGCGGGTGCCCTGATCAGTGCGGGGAAGGGATCCCCGACCCCAGCAGCGCCTCCTGGGAAAACGCCCCCACCGGTGTCCCTTGCTTTAGAATGAGCAGCTAACGAAGTGCTTCTGATGGGGACAGTGACGATTTCGCCACAGAGAAGTCACGAGCGTGTCTCTGTGACCGCAGGCAGCTCCCGAAGCCCGCGCGTCCTCCCACAGCGGGGTCCCTCCACCGTCCCGCCGGGTGCGGGTCCTCCCCGCCGCCCCGCCCCCTGGTCCACGTCCTCCCCGGAGGGGACAGCCCGGCGGGGACAGCCCGGGGTGCAGCGGCTCGGAGAGGAGCGACCCGGGGAGGAGCGGCCCGGGGAGGAGCGGCCTGGGAGGAGCGGCCCGGCGGGGACAGGTGAGGCGCGGCGGGGAGGACGGGAGAGCGCGGGCGCGGGCCGGGGCCCTCCGCGTGCCGGGGAACTTCGGGTACTCGGGGTCGCCGGCTCCTCGCGGGGACGGGGCTCCCGGACGCCCACCCCCGCCGCCGCCTCCGGCCTTAAAGACGCGGCCCCGAGCGCAGGACCGGGGCGCAGGGACAGCGCCCCGGCGCGCCTGGGGAGGGCCGGGGACAGGGGCCGCGGGTCGCTGCGCGGACCTGCGTCTCGGCCGGCGCCCCAGGCTGCGCTCTTGGAGGCGCAGAGGCGGCATCTCGGGCTCGGGCGTCCTCTGGGTCCGGACGGACCCCTCCCCGCCTCCCGGCCCTCGGACCCGCCGGGAGCAGACGCTGTCGCTCACGCTCGTGCGCACGGACGCCGGCTCGTGTGCACATGTCCCACCGTGCGCGGGCGCTCGCGCGGGCTCTGCACCCTCACCTCCCGGGCACACGCGTGCACTCGCAGGCGGACACTCGCAGACGCCCATAAGCAGAAGGAAGTGTGACACTTCCCCAGCCCCAGCTCACTCAGGCGGATTCGGTTGGTTTCCCACCCACTTCTGGTCAGTCCTCTGCAGTCTGGGAAGCACTTTCCCCGCCTGTGGGTAGAGCAGCTGGCACTGCACGGCCCAGCACTTCCTGCTTCAGGGGGCCAGGGCTGGGGCCCTCTGCGAAGGGCAGGTGGGCAGGGCCACCCCAGGAGTGAGGTGCAGGGGCTCCTTCTGTCTTCCCAAGGACACTGTTCACAGGGGCCAGGGGGACATGCTCCCAGTGAAAGTGAGGGGATTTCGAGGGTAGCTGCCCTTTCTGGCCAAGTCCAGAAGGACTTGGAAGGAAATGCTCCCATGGACAGGGCTCAGGGTGCCGTGTCTGTGGGGCTTGGCATTTTGAATAGACACATCCCACCAGGCCACCAACAGAAAGGAGGCTCCGGCAACTTTGGCCACGGGGAGTCACTGGGCTGAGGGGCCAGCTGTACCAAGACACTGGACTCCCAGGGGTGCATCCTCTGCTGTGAAGACACCTGCCAGCTTGCTCACCTGTGCCTTCGCCTCTCTCAGGAGGGCTGGAACCTGGTCTGCTGCCCTGCAGAGGGAGGCCTGGCTGCAGAGGGTGGTTGCTCATTTGTTGGCCCTCCAGGGAGTGTGTCCTCCCACATTTCCAGCCAGCAGAGACCTTGACCTGCCCTCTGTCCCTATACCTGCGAGTCTGGGGCACCAG
>NW_007730196.1:199082-202084 GCF_000696425.1 Galeopterus variegatus
GGAGTCTGGGGCACCAGGACCCACAACTGACTAGGCCAGGAAGACTGCACCTAAGGCTGTGCCTAGATCGGCCAGAGACAGAAGCGTAAAGAACCTGTAAGGAGCCGCGTGTCCCCTGATGGCCAAGGGGTGGTGTCCCTGAGGCCAGGGCATCCTTCAGAGACCAGCAGAAGGGAGACACCACCCTGCAGAAGCCCAGCTGCCCGTGGACAGGCCCCTGTGACAAGGGAGCAGTCTGGCAAGCCCAGAAGGGGGGCCTCAGAGGGACCTGCAGAGACCAAGGGAGACCTCGCAGCTGTGCCTGGGCCTTCGGGAGGTTCCCTGTGCCCATGTGGAGCCCAGCGGATCCCACGCCGCCCCTGCCGACATCCAGGCCCGAGGCAGTGCTGATTGGGGGAGAGTGGGTGCAAAACCAGACAAGGGCCCCGAGTTTTAAGTCTCGGCTGGACTGTAAATGACTGTTCTTGAGCAGAAGGAGACTGGAGACGCTGGGGGCTGCCTGGGGCTTCCTCCAGCAGCTGGGATGGAGGACTTCGTGGCCGGGATGAGACCAAATAAGGTTAATGTTCCGTCTCCATCTGCAAAATGCAGCTCGAAGCATAGCCCAGGCTGGGTTAGGCCAGTGCCCCAGGCGCAGCCCCCCCTCAGCAGGCACTCAGGGCCGGCCATGGCACCCAAAGCAGTGGGAAGCCTGGGCCCAGGGTGGACCCCGGCCGTGGTCAGCAAGAGAGTGTTTGGGCTGTTGGTGTGTCCTGGCAGAAACTTCCAAGTTAGGGAAAGTTATTTTGTGAAAATATCACAGGAAAAGGCTTGGGCAGATCTTATCTAAGGTGCCAGGAAAATCCCCTGCCCAGGGAGTTTCGACACATCTTTCTAGAACCTTCCCATCCACAGAGGCTCCCAGCACATTTAAGGGCGTTGAGCTGTTGATACCAAATCTGGCGATTGCCGAGGGACCAATGGGCGGAGGCGGGACAGTGACAAGGATTCCGTCCAGCGGGGACCCAGCCTCCTTTACACAATTCAGAACAGGTTCCGGCAGGACCGGGCGCCTCTCAACAGCACCGAGAAAAAAGTGTGTTAGAATCGTGTTAATGTCCTTGTGGAGAAACAGGTGTGAGCACAGACAGCAGAGCCGCTTCCTGCAAACATGTGGCCGGATCCACCTCAGCGCGGTGGGACAGGCCACTTCACCTCCTAAATGTCCCCGCACCACCTGCTGTCCTCTGGAAGAAGCGGAGCAGACCTCGCCACACGCCGTGTACAAATGACTTTTGGGAAGATTCCAGATTCGAACATAAAAACAGATCGAATGTGGCAATCCATGGATTCTTCAGGGTCTGAGAGGGCTTTTTTAATAGAATGTTCTTAAAAAGAAATGAACATTTAAAACTTTTAAAACAAAACCTTGAAGCTTTAAAGAAAAAAACAGACAAGGACAACATAAACAGAGCGAGCCTTTCAATTCCAGGAGAATTCCAAGGAGAAAGGACTGGGGAATGAATCTGCCTCACGTGTGACAGCCTGTTTCTTTAACATGCCAGTGTCTTATAGACTGTTGAAGAGAACAGACAAGAAAAGCAGGCAAAGGGTTTGCAAGGCAGGGCCCACCCGGAAACCCTTGAAGGGCCATAGACACAGCGAGGTGCTTGACTCCCACCCCCAGTCCAGTGCACAGATGTGATCGAAGCGACCTGGAGGGGCACAGGCTGTAACTGGCACACCCGTCTCATGCCGCTGCTAGATGGGAGGAGAGGTAGACATCCCCCACGATGCACTCAAGTTGATCAGGAGACACAGAGAAAACGGACACACCGTGACCCCAAAAGGCCGCCTCCAGGTGTCCAGGATCACTGCAAGATGACAAAAGTGGGGGGAATAGCTAGATTCTGGGCTCCGTGGAGTGAGGCTGCAGGGGGAGGGGGAGGGGACCCTGGGGGAGTGCCTGGGGCTGCCAGACAAATGGCCACACACTGGGGGGCTTAAAACAACAGGAACTGATTCTCTCGTGGTCCTGGAGAAATCAAGGTGTCAGCAGGGCTGCACTCCCTCTGGAGGCTCTAGGGGAGGCTCCTTCCCGGATCCTCTTGTCTCTGGAGGCCCCAGCATCCCTTCGCTTGTGGCCGCAGCACTCCAGTCTCTGCCTCCGTCTTCACGTGGCTTCTTCTGTGTGTCTGCATGCAAATTTCCTTCTTATCGGGACACAGGTCATGTTGGATATATGGCCCACCCTGCTTCAGTGTGACCTCGTCCTAACTAATTACACGTGCACCAACCCTATTTCCAAAGAGGTTTCCATTCACACTTCTGGGTGGACATGTGCTTTGGGGGACAGACAGTCCAGAAGGGGGAGGTGCCCATGATTAAGCATCACGTCGAACGTGACTTCAGCTGCACCTGTGTGTGCACACGTGTGCACAAGAACATGCATGGAGTGCGGCTCCGGTGTCCGGGGTCTGCTGTCGGGGGACGTCTCCAGGGGGCTTGTTCTTTTTTCATACCTTATTGCTTGTTGCTGTTTTACAAGGAGCATACGAGGCACCGAGGGGGAAAAGCTACCTCTGCAAAATGGCAAATTAGAAACAGAAGAAGGTTATGGTGTGTTTCAAGGTGAGTCAAGTGAAGCGGGAGAGCAGAGAAGGAACAAAGAAGCCGTAGGGGCTGGAGTCAATGGGTGTGAACGCCGCCGCACTCGGACCCGCCAGACCTAGCCAACGTCCCCAAACATCAGCGAAAGCCAGAGACAAAGAGCTCAAGGACTCCTCACCCACCCAGGACCTTCTGGAAACCCCTCCCCACACAGCACCCATCCCCACCTAGCACAGAGCCCGACTTCTTCCTGGGGTCCCCTGGAAGCAGAGCCCTTTGGGAGGCCTGCAGGAGGGGCAGGGCAGCGGCAGACTCGCCCCCCAGGGCCAGCAAAACTGCCGGTTGTCCTCAGACCTACAGCCCCTGACAGCACTGGGGTGGGGGCAGGGGAGCGGGTGGGCAGCAGCAAGTCA
>NW_007730196.1:202309-203306 GCF_000696425.1 Galeopterus variegatus
AATTAGAAACAGAAGAAGGTTTTGGTGTGTTTCAAGGCGAGTCAAGTGAAGCGGGAGAGCAGAGAAGGAACAAAGAAGTCGTAGGGGCTGGAGTCAATGGGTGTGAACGCCGCCGCACTCGGACCCGCCAGACCTAGCCAACGTCCCCAAACATCAGCGAAAGCCCAGAGACAAACAACTCAAGGACTCCTCACCCACCCAGGACCTTCTGGAAACCCCTCCCCGCGCAGCACCCATCCCCACCTAGCACAGAGCCCGACTTCTTCCTGGGGTCCCCTGGAAGCAGAGCCCTTTGGGAGGCCTGCAGGAGGGGCAGGGCGGCTGCAGACTCGCCCCCCAGGGCCAGCAGCACTGCCGGTTGTCCTCAAACCTACAGCCCCTGACAGCACTGGGGTGGGGGCAGGGGAGCGGGT
The DNA here is from genome assembly GCF_000696425.1 of Galeopterus variegatus. Lineage (NCBI taxonomy): Eukaryota > Metazoa > Chordata > Mammalia > Dermoptera > Cynocephalidae > Galeopterus > Galeopterus variegatus. Next base: position 202,723 of record NW_007730196.1, read on the forward strand.
GGGCAGCAGCAAGTCAGGGTCAAGGTGGAGAAAGGGGCCCCGAGTAGGTCACAGGAAATTTGGAAATCGTGAGCACCTGTGGCCCTCTGCACGGGGGCTCTGGTCCAGGCTGGCCAGGATGATCAGTACCCCCGACGTCACTCTGCTGCGGCATGGCACAGAGCCTCCTGGTCCCAATGGCCCCAAGCTCCTGGAGGCCATTAAATTCAAAGTTCTCTGTGCTCCTGGCCCTTCCACCCAGTCCCCTAAAAACTGGAATCAGAAATCAGACATGGCTGGGCCGGCCCAGTGGCGCACTGGAGAGTGCGGTGCTTGGGAGTGTGGCGGTGCTCCCGCTGAGGGCTCGGATCCCATGTGGAGACCGGTTCCCGCTCACTGGGTGAGCGTGGGGCGGGCGCAGCACCGAGGGTTGCGATCCCGTTACTGGTCAGTAAAAAAGACAAAAAAGGGAAAAAAAAAAAAAAAAAAAGAAATCAGACATGGCTGAGTTCAAAACCAGAGTCCCACCCACATGACATCCTAGAAAAGCAAACTATGGAGAAAGTAAAAAGCTCAGTGGATGCCAGGGGTGGGGGGACAGGTGC
>NW_007730197.1:0-478 GCF_000696425.1 Galeopterus variegatus
TTACCCGGTTGGGATGTGCCTGTATCCGTGTGCTTGGGCTGCCCTGGCAAGATAACACAGACTGCATGGCTTCAACAACAGAACTCTATTTTCTCACAGTTCTGGAGGCTAGGAAGTCCAAAGCAAGGTTCTGGCTCAGTTCAGTTACTGGTGAGGACCCTTTTCTGGGCTTGCAGACGGTCACCTTCTCACTGTATCCACACATGGCAGAAAGAGAGAGAGAGAGAGAGAGAGAGAGAGAGAGAGATGTCTCTTTCTCTTTTATGAGGACACCAGTTCTATCAAGTCAGGGCCCCACCCTTATGACTTCATTTAATCTTAATCGATTCCATAAGGGCCCTATCTCTAATATAGTCACATGGGCGGGATTAGGGCTTCACCCTATGAATCTGGTTGGAGGGGACACAATTCAGACCGTAGCAATGCCTTAGGAGCCACACACATGAGGACCAGTGGCCACTGTTTGTAGAGAAGAGAA
>NW_007730197.1:1217-1993 GCF_000696425.1 Galeopterus variegatus
GAGAGGAGGTGCGACCTTGCCAAGGGCTGCTTTGACTGTCATGCCGTGCAGCCCACATCGACGGTGGAAAGCACACGAGAAGTAGAGCCTGCCTTGGACTGCAAGGTGGTGCAGGGTGTGAAATCAGAGGTTTGTGGAGATCACACACACACTCCTCAAAACACGTTCACTTTTACTTCAGCAGCCTCTAAGGTTAGGAGTGGTCTCCTCATTGCCCCAGTGGTCAGAACAGAGCAGCAGTAACACCTGACTGTGGACTTGCACGGGTTCTGCACTGGCCACTCTGCCTACAACTGCCGAGGACAGCTCTGCAAGGCTGGGGTGCTCGCGTCCCTTAGAATGCCACACATCCCAATGATGGAGCTCACAAAAGCCCAAGTCAGTCACCNTCAGGGCCCCTTTTCCTAGGAATACTCAGACACAGTTGGGTCTGCACAGGAGGCTGCATTTTCAAGGATGAAAGCCACACCCAGTCCTAGTCCCCCCATGTGGCAGTGTTTCTGGGTTTTTCCATTTTCTCTCTTGCCCTCTTTCCAGGCAGCTCTGCCTGTGGGTCTGCCTTGCCTCACCAGCCCCTCAGAAGTGAGCCTCATGAGAGGGTCCTACAGAGCAGCACTTCTCAAAGTGCACCCCTGACCAGCAGTGGCAGCAGCATTCTGGGAACTTGCCGAAAGTGTGTATTCTGGGGTCCCCCCACCATGCCCACTGAGTCAGGAGCTCTGTGTGGGGCCTGGCAACTAGTGCCTTCACAAACGCCTCAGGGGTGCTGACTCCTG
>NW_007730197.1:3320-35907 GCF_000696425.1 Galeopterus variegatus
ACACACACACACAGAAACATACACAAACATGCACACACGCACTGATGGTGACTGTGAATGCTTGGCGGTAGGGTCTTCATCTCTGAATCACCAGATCCATCCCAGTGAAAATCTACTACATGGTGTGTGAGAAAGCACATTGCCAGTGGTCTATTTCTGTGCAAATTGAACACTATCAAATATCCAGCCAAGTACAATACACAGCTCCTAGCGTGGCCCTGCCATTGAAGTCCTTCTAGAAGCAGATTTTTACTTTGAAGAAAAAGTATTCAGTACTTGAAATTTGCTGAGGATAGTTCTTAAGTGTTCTCACTGCTGGGGAAAAAAAAAAAAACAAAAAGAAAGAAAAGAAAAAGAAAGAAAATGCTAACTATGTGAAGTGATGGACATGTCATTAATTGGCTTGATTGTGGAGATTATTTTAGGTATATGTATATGAAAACACCAAGCTGTACACCTTCAATATACACGATTTTTATTTGTCAGTGATACCTCAATAAAACTGAGAAAATAGTCTCCAAAATGTCCTGCCAGTGTCCTTCCAGCTCGGCCCCTCATCTGAGCCACTGTCCTCCCACTTGTCCACTTGCCCATCACCCTCTGCCACCCCACAGTGCCCAGAGAAAAGACGTCTGTCATGGCTTTGGACAGTCCCAGGGGCTGGAAGAGATGGCGAGCGCCTCACAGGCATCACCACTGTCGGGACAAGGTGGAAGCGTAACCAGGAGACGTGCCCAAGCACCCGAGAGCTGGGACACCAGTGATGGTATCTGTTTGATTTTCCTATGGTCCATTAGCCTTTATTTCTGAAAACTCTGGGGTCACAGCACTTCCATCACACAGCCTTTCCAAGTGCTGTCACCCTCTGGAAGACAATGATGGACCTAATGAAGATTGATGGCCCATGGAAGCCCCGCTGGGCCCCTTCCCTGCTGTGGGGGAGGCTGCGAGGAGCCTGGGGGGCAGATGCCAGCCAGTCTGGCTGCTGCAGCCGTGATTTCCCTCGTGCAGACCCTTAGGAGAATTGGCTGTCTCACTGCCAGCCTTTATGAGCAGGTGCAAACTAAGCCCTGACTGAGCTTGTCTCCTGGCCCAGCGCTGCAGCTCTCCAAGCGCCTCCTGCACACCCCAGAGAAATTCTAAAAGGCAAATGCACCCCTTAGGTCAGGCCAGGCTTTGTTATCTTTTATTACTCCCTTCGGGATAAAACTGAAGCCGGCACACGTGACTTCTCCGATTAGACCCTAATCTCTTCCTCCAGGCGTGCAGCCATACCTCCCTCAAGCTTATCCTAGTTCCAGGACAAGCCACCCTGTGTCCTGCCTGGAGCCACACTCCTGGTGTCCAGGGGCCTGGGATAAAACTGAAGCCGGCACACGTGACTTCTCCGATTAGACCCTAATCTCTTCTTCCAGGCGTGCAGCCATACCTCCCTCAAGCTTATCTTAGTTCCAGGACAAGCCACCCTGTGTCCTGCCTGGAGCCACACTCCTGGTGTCCAGGGGCCTGCCATGAGGCGTTTTCCTCCTTGTCACCTGACAAGCCCCCTCCCAGCCCTCTTCTCCTAAGCCCTTCCTGACCTCAACGGAGCCAAATCTCTCATTCCATTGTAGCGCTTTATGTTTGCTCCTTCCCGTGTCTGTCTCATTGTTCTGTGTACTACACTGTCCTTTTGCAAATGACTAGTCCCTTATTTGCTAATTACCAAAGGTCTGCCTGTTTATTATAAGATAGACAGCACAGGAAGGCTAGGTAAGCATGGACCTGCCCTGTAACTCCACTAACTGCGGTGTGCATTTCAGTTATCCTCTGTGTACAGCTCTGCCTCCCCACTGCAGGAGGTGCTCCTGGGGTGGGGGATGAGGAGGGGACACCTCCCTGCCTCAGAGGCCCTTCCTGATGGCAGTGTGTGGTGCAGAGCTGGAGAGAGCAGATGTGAGGACTCTCACACGTGATCCTTGGGATTCACACCTAAAGCCCGTAAGCCTTAGTTCCGCAGGCCCAGATGCATTTGTCTTTTTCCTATGGTCCCCCACACCTACTGATAAGCCCTTAGAAAAAGACAATGTGAGGTAAATTTCGTGACATACTTAGAGTGCAGTACAGCCTTCCTGCTGCAGAGGTTTGGCTAGGATAGATAAAGGGAGAACTCTGATTTTAAAATCCACAGGTTCAAGGAAGGTGTGTGAACCCAGCCCTCTAACCCAGGGAGCAGCACAGCTGAGCAGCTGTTTTTGATCTGCATGCTGCAAGGATCAGGGTAGGAATACAGTGCCTGATGGAGTTCCCCAAAGTGGGAAGACTGATGGGAGTAAATCCCAGGCCAGTCTGGTGCCTAAATGCATGCTCTGCCAACTCTTCTACGCTGTTCCTTCAGCAGCAAACAAGAATTGGATTATTCTGGTGAGACTCAGTGTCCAGTGTCAGAGACTGACGTGTAGACAGACCATGCAATCAGGATGACTCATGTAACTGTGGCCTTGGTGAGGGGTCGTCAGTTCTTGGGTGAGTCCCTAAATGCTTCAGAAAGTCAGAGATTGTCTTCAATATTTTCACACATCTTGTGATCTTGTCAGAGACTGACGTGTAGACAGACCATGCAATCAGGATGACTCATGTAACTGTGGCCTTGGTGAGGGGTCGTCAGTTCTTGGGTGGGTCCCTAAATGCTTCAGAAAGTCAGAGATTGTCTTCAATATTTTCACACATCTTGTGATCTTTCCGGCCTTTTCTAGACCAGATGGTCACTAACCTTGAACGTATGGGATCTGGTCTTGGCTGGATGTCAAAAGTTGACTTGATCTCAAAGTATCATTTGAGGTCTTCAAAACAGAATTCACTTAGTCAACAGGGCTTTGTTTTAAAAGTAAACAGGTGGAAAATAACAGATCATGCCTTCAAACACCAGCCGAGTAATAGCACATGACAGCACAACCTATGTGTTATGAGGCTTCACGGAATCGGCCCGCATGGTTCCAATCACTCTACGTGCTCTGGCCGCTCCAGGACGTGAATAGTTTCTAAATGATGTGTGTACTCATTTGCAAGCTCCATGGCCAGCGCAGAAGGAACTCTGCCTGAATCACTGAGGGAGAAGCCAATAGAACCTGGTTGCAGATACAGATTTTAAGAACCCACCTGAGCTTCAATCCAAACCTCTCAAATGTCCACATGGCTTTACAATCCCCAACTTCACAGTCCACCTTCCTGAAGACCTTCTCACTACCCTCTCACTTCCTCTTCAATTCCTCATTTCCTTTTCCCTTAACAGGTCCCACTGGCAGGGAAATGTGAGTCTGGGGAAGTGAGCCAAAGAATCTTCTGCCTGGGGAACATTCACTGATTCTTCAAGTGCTCAGAGATCTGTAACTCCCAAATGGACCATGCCAAGCTCTTTTCCTTTAATTTTGAAGCCCATGGTATTGTTTAAGGAAAATCTACTCCATGTGTTTCTGATCCATCTCCACCAGCTCCTCCAAATATTGGATTTTAAGAGTTTGGAGATATGCATGATGCCTTTGGAGTCAACTTTACAAGCCTTCCATACTTTCATTGATGTTGAGAGAGGAAGCCGGGTTTTGCCAAGAGTGAAGGAGTTGGCGTCTCTGAAGGTTCACACTGGTTCTGTAACACTGAAGCCAGAAGCTTGAGTGAAAGCGCAGCCGCAGAGAAAGTGGTCTCATCTCTGCCCAGATTCAGAGCTTCGGAGAGGAGGCTTTCATTGGACTGGACGAAGCCTTCACATCTTCAGCCCTTGCATATTTTATGCTCACTCATTACAGCTCCCCTTGGAGCTTAGCAGTGTTAGGACAGAATCTAAAACCCTCAGGAGGGTCTCATCTGTCATAGTCTTGGGGCATGGTTGAAATGAAGTTTTGAGCAGAGAACTGATGATTTTGCCTTCTGGTTGTGAGGTGTTGCATGGCGTCTGCAGCAAGAGGAGAAGGTGCGATATCCCCCAAAGATAACGGGGTGCATTAGCCCCCAAACTGTCAGCCCCTAATATCCACAACTGTTGACGTTCAGTGCAGAGGGACATGATTGAGTATCTGAATTCAGCCCCTTCTGACTTAGTGCTTCTAGCCAGGAAGATGAATGGAAGGAAACATGGTCTTTCTGGAGAGCCATGTGCTAGGAAAAGAAAGGGGGTGGGGACAGTCAGGCCACCACCAGGACAAATCAGCCTGCACGTTCCTTCCAAGCAGAACACTCAGGAAGAGCATGAAACGTACTGTTTGGCCCTGTCCAGATCTTCCACTAGGCTTTGTAACAGATACATAGCATTTGTGTAAGAAGGAAACACATGTGCCAACGAGGCAAAACACGACATGCTCAGAGCTGTTCTCATTTCCACCCAGGCCATGGGGCCCGAAGGGCAGGTGCCAGGTATGGTACAAAGCTGGTGGTCTTGGGAGCCAGACAAATCTGGGTTTGTATCCTAAATCTGCCACTTAGTAGCTGTGTGACCTTGGGCAACTTCCTGCACCTCAGTTTATTCCTCTGTAAAATGGGTATAACAAAATCAACCTCTCTGGTAATTTGGAGTATGCAAGAAAGCACACAGAGTGTTTAGTAAATGGAAATATTGTATGAAAGTGGTGACAGGGCTGCCATTGGTGGGTGAGTAACTATCTGTGGCCCTGTGAGCAGGCTGGCTGGGTCTCTGGCCACCATTGAGGGGGGCTCTACTTTTTCTGGTTGTCAGGCCTTTGTCTGATGGGAGTCAGGTGGGGTCTTAAGAGCTTGCTTGATGGGTACATGCAGATCAGGGAAGGAGCTTTGACTTGGGAGTCTGAGACCCTGAGACCTAGATTTGAGTTTCAGTTCTGTGACCTGAGGCAAGTTGCTGAACTTCTCTGGGCCTCAGCTGCTTTATCTAGATAAAGGTGCTTATGGCAAGGATTATGTCAGAAGACTGATATGGAAGTGGGCAGAGCTCCAGGCAGAGGCCACAAAGCCAATGCTTGCACAAGCTAAGCAGGTGCAGGTGCGAGGGGCAGCCTGCAAGAGGAAACTGGGGGCACATTTCTTCCCCACTGGCAGGAGCTGCACTCCCTGTGCAGGCCTGGGGAGCTACGCTGCAACCTGCGGACAGCTTTACACTCTGTGTTATTATGGAAAGTCCACAGTCAAGGATGGAAATCTCCACTGGCTGCCAAGAAGCCAGGCAGGTGGGAAAACATTGGAAGAAGTCACGGGTCAGAGGGCACATGCCTCCAGTCACACTGTGGCCTTGGACAGGTCATTTCTCCTGTTAAGCTTTAGTGGCCTCTTTGTAAAAAAGGGTGTGGGTGAAGATTACAGAAGAACGTGAACACCAGATACCTGGCATCTTGCAGCTCTCAGCTGCTGTTTTTGTCTCTTTCTTCCCACAACGAATAAGGCAAGCTGTCCCAACTTTTTTCTGATGGTTAGTGCAGGCCTTTCTTGAGATCTGTGGTGAAATAGGCAGAAGAAAAGGCAGGTGCAGATGAAGCCAGTCGGAAGGCAGCCTCCTGAAACAGCCCGAGGAGAAAAACAGATCTGGTCTTGGTGCCTTTCAATCACTCCATTTGTTCAAAATAAAGACGCACATCAGAGGCAGAAGAAAAGGCAGGTGCAGATGAAGCCAGTCGGAAGGCAGCCTCCTGAAACAGCCCGAGGAGAAACACAGATCTGGTCTTGGTGCCTTTCAATCACTCCATTTGTTCAAAATAAAGACGCACATCAGAGTGAGGGCTGCAGGCAGAGGAGGAGGAAGGCCCACTTCCTCACAGCCTCTGCTCACAGCCCTCTCCAGGAAGGCCGCCCTCCGATCTCCCCAGCATGTTTTGCTTCTGGAGGCCCCACTAGCAGCTAACAGAGCCCCTATTCACGGCGGCCTCCGAAGAGTAACAGAGCATTTCACTATTGCATGCACCGGGCTCGCAGAAATCAGGTTTACAAAGAGTTATTTTCTTAAGGACAGATTTCTTAAAATTCCATTTCCTTCTCTCTTGCCCATGCCCAACCCCCACGTCCTTGTGATTGAACTGGAGGCTCTGTGGCCAAGCTTTTCTTGGATCGTCTGAATCAAGATCAATAAATATCCGTGCTGGAGCATGACGTGCCCTGGCGCCATGCTGAGTTCTGGAATAAGGGCCCTGGTTGTGCACGGCGCCTTGGTGAGAGCCTGCTCTTCTGCTCCACATGTCTGTGGTGTGTGTGGGCATCAGGCCCCCAGCACCCAGAGAGGAAAAGCCCATCCTCGGGGGACATGAGCCCAGAGGGCACCCTTTGAGGATGTCACCAGTCTCTGGGGTTGGCGCAAGGAAAGGGCTTCATTAATCCAGGGCTTCCAGGAAGAATGCTCAGATTTAGGGTGATTCATGAGACATTTCAGGTGTAGCTACACAGACGAGTTCTTAAATACCAGCACAATTCCTTGGGAGAGTAGAGAGCACACCTCCCGTCTTTACTTCCTCGCTCCCTGTCCTCTCTTTAACCCACTCCAATTGCGTGGTCACCCCACTCTTCCACCAAACTGCCCCAGGGACACCCATCTTGTCAAATCCAATGGTCAGTGCTTGGTCCTCACCTGACTCGGCCTGTCAGTCGTTTTTCAGTTGACCACGCTGTCCTTTCTGAGCACTGTTGTTGAGATTCCACAGAACCACCGGGGATCAGAGTGGCCCGCCTTCCTCATCACCTGGCTGGCACCGCCTCTCCTTCCCAACCCATTAATGTGGGGGTGATCAAGGGCTCTATTGTCAGACAGCACTTTTCTGTCTACACCTGTCCCCTAGGCAATCACATCCAGGCCTGTAACTTCAAACACCGTCTGTACCATTAATGCCCCTAAATGCATCATTTCAGCCCCAACCTTTCCGCCCTGGCCTGGTCCAAGTCACCACTCAAATGTCTATTTGGAATCTCAAACTCAGGATGACCGGAACGTAACTTTGGATCCACCCGCTCCCTGCCACAGAAGACACCCTGCTCAAAACCCATTCCACACGCTAGTCTCTCCTTTGCTTTTTCTTCTCACAATCTAAAGCAGACTTTTTTCCGCTTACTTATTTGCTCTTTGTCTGTCTTCCCTCACAGATGATAGGCTCTGAAAGGGAAGAAACCAGTATTTAATGAGCGTATGAATAAAATAACACTAGGTTTTGTAATGTGAATGTGATTCTCTTTTTAGTTCTCTTTAGACCCAAAAAGGCGTGTCTGTAACACTGCTCAAACACGTGATAATTTCTCCTTTTAACAAAGAGAGAACAGTTTCGGTCTGAGAAACTTGGCAAAGCAGTATCTTGTTAGAATTTAATAAACTTGCTTTATTTTCATTGTATTTTAAAATATAGTTCCCTTCTACTTAGGGCAAGTATTAATAGTTTCCTTTTTATACTTGTGGTCTGAAGTTTCCTTTTAAATTTAATTTATGTAGGCAATATGAGTGAATCAATTTAAAGAAAATAATAAGAGAATAAGAGCAGGTCGGCCATGGGCGCTGGATGGTTGAGCGTGGGGAAAACGGCACACGGGGTCTGCAAGTGCCTGGCTGGATGTCCCGGGCCAGACAGGTTTTGGACTCAAACAGTAAGAACCTAGCTCAGCACAGACCAGCTCATCTGCACTGTTTCAAGTAAGAAAGCACATGGAGGTTAACCAGCCGCCTCCCTTACAAAACAGCTGCGTGGGGCTGGGTGGACATGCACAACAGTCAGTGGCTGGGTCTGTGTTTGCCCTCACTGGAGGACACAGGAAAGAAATTGTCCTCACGCTCACACCTTGCCAGGTTGCCCTGTGAGCACACGGCTGGCCCTCAGGTATCCAGCATGTGAGCAGACTGCAGCCCCGGAGGGCCAGGGAGCCAGACGTGCTCCCGTGACAGCCCTGCCCTGTTTCTCCTGTGAAGACTCTGGCCATGAGACTCTGGTGTCATCAGGGTCTAGCTGTCATCCTGAGGACCCGATGCCTCCCTGGACTTCCCTCCCACACCACCTAGGTGGGGGGAGCTGATCAGCAACTGTCCCCTCCCCTCACTCCTCACACATTCCAGATTCCCAGAGATCTGGGACACACTCAGTGATGAAACCTAACTGCAAACATCAGCACCGTTCCCTCTAACGTCTTCCTTCAGCCCCGATGGGTACAGCCATGTGTGGTGAACAGAGCACCCAAGACCACAGGCCACTGGCCCTTGCAGCTGGCCTTGAGCTTTGCAGTTTTGTCTGAGAGATGCTCTGGGCTGGGAGAAGTCCTTGCCTGTCTCAAGTGATGTTTCCCAGGTTCGTTTTGTTACTTGGAGCTCTGTAGCCAAATAAGATCTTGCATTTCTAAGTTGTGAAATCCAACCAGGATAAGTGATGTTCCACCAAGGCCAAAGGATTCAACTCATCACGCAAAGCGAGGCCTCTCCCAGGAGCCCAGGGCGGGGCCATGCCAGGGCAGCAGCTCCAACTCCAGGGCTGGAGGGCAGAGGCATCCTTTGGGGCAGCAAGGGTGAGGGGGACAAAGCAGGAGTCGGAAAGGTCACTAGAGCTGCCACCGAAGGAGGGGCACTGAGGCAGATGGAATGTGGGCAGGCCCAGGACGGTTCCAGTGCCAAGGAAGTGGCAGCTTTTAAACAGCCCCTCCAAAGAGAAGAGCCCAGCCTGAGCCTTTCAAAGTGCAGGTGCAGAGGCAAGCCACGAGAAGATAAAGGAATGCAGAACACGCTCCCGGCACCCCACGGACGGCCGTCTCCTAACCTCGGCAGCGGCGCGGTGGCCCACCGCCCTCAGAAGGAGAGCCAGCGCTCCCCGCAGGGAGGGTGCCAGGCAGAGGGCTCTCTCCTGACATGTTTGACCTCCAGTGAGTGGGTAAGTCTGCCTGTGGGCACGGACCTTACTTTATCCTCTCTGGGCTCGTCCCTGTGCCTAGCTGAAGGTGGCTACTGGGTCTGGGGTGATGAACTGGCAGAACTTAACTAGGGAGCCCCCATCTGAGCTACTCCCTTAAGCTACTATGGGACACAACCCTAGGAATTCAAAGGGAGCAAATTGCTCCCCAACCCCCCCCTCCCTCCACCCGGGGCTGCCTTGGACCCCTCTGTGGCAGGTGGCGTAAACTCCTCTAGTGAATGTGGACTTTCCAAGAGTTCACTGCAGAGGAGAAGGATCACTTATCTGACCTCAGGCCCCAAAGCATCCTCAAGAGGTACAACAGGAAGACCAAGCCCAGATGGTCACGGAGAGACCCCCAGTGCTGTCAGCTTGCTCCATGCTGGAGTCAGAGGGCCGCAGGGGCTGAGACCTCCGACCTCCTGCCAACCCCCTGTGTCAGGGCCACTTTGCCAGAAAAAGGCCAAATTGATGCACCCCAGAGAGGCCACCTGGGGTCCAGAGTGGCTCTTGCTGCCTGAGATAAGGGCTGCATAGAGACAGCTCACATGACACACAGGAAGCCGCAAACTGTAGCATGTGGGACCCAGCATGGGCTTGGGGACTGTGCTACCCCAGAGAGGCCACCTGGGGTCCAGAGTGGCTCTTGCTGCCTGAGATAAGGGCTGCATAGAGACAGCTCATATGACACACAGGAAGCCGCAAACTGTAGCATGTGGGACCCAGCATGGGCTTGGGGACTGTGCAGCCCCGGAGGTGGGTCCTGGACCACAGTGACCAGTGGGCTCTTGCCTTCCATGCACATCCATCCTCACCACCACAGTGGGAGAAAAAACCCAGGACCCTGAGTGGGGAGCACTTCCTCTAGGACCCGGTTACCACCTGGCCCAGGTCCTGGATCTGGGAGCTGGTGCAGCAATTCTGCCTATTGTCACCTGGGGCTGTGACCTGTCTGTGCTGCAAGCCACCCCTGGTGTTGCTGTGCCCTCTCTGTCTGTGTAGGTGGGCTGTGAACTTGGGTCTGCCCCCAGACCCCAGCCCGGGCCTTGACCCCAGTCTCCAGGCACTACCTCTGTCCAGCCCCATCTAAGCCTCTGCCCGGGTCCTGCTTCTCCTGGACAGGCCGTGCCCATCCCAGTGTCACACCGGGTCTGGGCCCTGCTGCACCTTCAACCCTGGCTGGCCCCAAGCCTCTTCCTGTCTCCTGTATCTGGGCTTTTGCCCCGTTTATTCCCTGCCGCGCCCTTCCCTCCTCACACCTGCAGCCAGGTAACTTGTAGCAACAGTCAAGCATCGCTGTCTTCACAGGGGTTTGTGCATTGCCATAACTTACTAAGGTGAGGTTTGTGCTCCTCCCACTCTCAGACAAAGAGGATCTACTGAGCTAGGTATTTTTTGCAATTTGGATTTATTGAAGTATAATTTTATGTACAATAAAATATATCGTTTTTAGGTATACTCATCTATGAATTTTCCCAAATGTACACAGTCATGTAACCACCACCACAATCATGATAAGGAACATTTCCATCTGTTACAACCCGTATTTCATCACCCATCTCCATGCAGAATGTTTTCTCAACAAGCTTCCTCATGCCCCTGTGTAGTCAAGCCCCTCTCGCACCTGAGTCTCCCCAGCCCTATGGCATTGCTTTCTCCAGAGTGTCATATACGTAGAATCACACGGTATGTAGTTTCTGTGACTGGCTTCTTTCACTTAGCATAATGCATACGAGATTCAACAATATCACTGCACGGATCGGTAGTCCCGTCCTCTGTACTGGTGGGTAGGACTGCATCATGTGACTGTGCTGTGACTTGTTTATCCACTCACGGACACCTGGGTTGACTCCAGTTTTCATTAATTATGAGCAGAGCTACTATAAACCTTTGTGAGCAAATCTTTGTATGGAGTTATGTTTTGATTTTTCTTGGGTAAATACCTAGGAGTGGGATTGCTGGATCATATGGGAAGTGTATCTGTGACTTGATGAGTGATGTCCCCCTGCCTTCCAGAGTGGCTGTGCTATTTTGCCACCGAAAAACGTGGGAGTTTCAGTTCACGTCCCTACCAGCCCTTGGTGCAGTCAGGATTCCTGTTTAGTTTAGTCTGTGGTGAGTGCTGGATACTCTAGTCTTTTTCTTTTAATTTACTCTGTAACTTGTTCTCAGTTTTGTTTATTCCATAAGCAAATGGAAACCTATCAATATTCACATCCCCCAAACCAGGGTGACAATGGTCAGTCTACCCCATCACGGCTGTTTACATGACAAGTGATCTCACAATTTCGTTTTGTGTTGGTTGAGCCTTGTGGCTAATGAGCAGAGGCTCTGAGGTTAGATAGACCCACATTAGAATCCTGTCACTCCCTATGGGACACCTTGTCCCCTTGGAGCAGTTACTCAGCTTTTCTTCACTGCAGCTTTCCTGACGGTCCAACATGGAGAACGATAGTAAACTCCAAAGCAGACACTCGGCAGGAGTTGGTCCTTGTCTTTGCAATGGGAACAGCAGTGTCTGCCTCGGAGCCTGCTGTGCAGACTAACTGTGGTCATGGGCAGGGAGGTGCCCATAGCGGTGAGGTTCTAACATGGAGAACGATAGTAAACTCCAAAGCAGACACTCGGCAGGAGTTGGTCCTTGTCTTTGCAATGGGAACAGCAGTGTCTGCCTCTGAGCCTGCTGTGCAGACTAACTGTGGTCATGGGCAGGGAGGTGCCCATAGCGGTGAGGTTCTGATCAAACGTGCGTGAAGGCTGGTGCTGTGAAGGCAGGGAGGGGATGGCTCACCAGGGGGAGATCGGACTGAGGGATGGAAGATGTCTGGGCCATCCAAGCCCTGGGAATTGCGTAGGAAGGAATCAACCCACAGAGGAAGAAGAGCGTGCCCAAGTGTTCACCGTCCAACAGACCTGAAGACAATGCAGGACAGGGTGCAGAGGAGGGACAGAAAGTTCAGTGTTGCAGGCCTTCACCGAGTAGAGCTCAGGGCGCCTGTCCTCTTCATCTGCCCATTTTTCTACTGGCCCTTTGCTTTGTCACCATGTGGCACTCTCTCTTTATTCCCCCCTTTCTCTCTCTCTTCTTTTCATCTATGCACACGTGTGTGTGCGTCCACCCAGCCCGAGCAGGGCGCCTGGAGCCTGTGACTGCTGTGCCCGAGGGAAGGGCTTTGACAGCAGCCTTGCTCATAGCAGATGCTGGGTCCTCCGCTCCCCTTTGGTGTGGTGTGGACGGCAGGGACAGACACGTGGTTCGAACTGCTGGCCTCACCTCATGTCTTTACCCTTGTCCTTCATGGTCCAGAGTCGCAGGTCATTGGTGATGAGGATGTTGATGTCCTGAGGAAGAGCAGACCTGGCACACGGCAGCAGCCTCCAAGCACAGGTGGCCCCACAGTCCTTCCTGAAATGGAGGCATCAGAACTACAGATGTTTCTAGAACAAGTTCTCAGAGACATGGCCTGGCTGAGCCTTCTCTGCCCAGGCCCCTGTGAAGAGCGTGCACCACTGGATAGAGATGACCTTTTCAGAGTCCTGACCTCTCAGAGAGACCTCAAGCTGAGGCAAGACACTGGGTGTAGGGGGAAGTCCCTGAGTGACCCTTGTGGAGAGACTGGTCAGTGGTTTCTCCTTCATCCTCTGAACACACTTTCTGGACACCGATGGTGTTTCAGGTGCTTTGGGAGCATCTAAGAGAAAAATAAATTCTCTATCCCCAGGGCAAGCTGTCTTGTAAATAAAAGACATCCACCAACTCCCCCAGCCACAGCGTCACTGGCTCCTGGGCCACAAAGGAGGGACAAACGTTCAGAAAGGCAAGGCAGGAGCCTCCTCCTGGAGGACAAGGGAAAGCCCTCACCAGGGAGGTGGGGAAGGACTGGACTCTGCACAATGTGTCCCCACTGGGGGACTGGGGAATGGCTGATACCCCCATCTTCTGGTAGGAGAGTCTGGGGCCTCACCTTCCTATCAGGATACTGTGAAGGTGAGTTTGCACATAGACAGAGTCGAATGACCTCAAGAACCTTCTGGGACATTCTGGGAAGGAGGGAAGGAAGGGGGAAGAGAAGGCAGAAGGTAGAAAGAAGGAAGGAAGTGGGGAATATACTAAGAATTTATTGCTTATCACACCCTATAGACTATCTCAATCTACTCGAAATATTTGATATGATATAGACATGAAGGAACAATTGTCTAGTTGCTTCATTTTCAACTCTGTGATAGGTCTTTGACAACTCAGCAATGAGACCAGGTGCTGTCCTGCTGGGCACATGACCTCTGCTTTAAGAAGACTTCTCTCTGAGACTGGGAGTTGCAAGAGGACAGAGCATCGGTCTACCTTATGCTCATGGTGGTGTCCCCAGGACCTTGTGTGTGCTCAGCTGCAGAAAATCATTGCTGAATAAATAAAATTAAATTAAAAGTGAAGGGCCGGCCTGTGGCTCACTTGGGAGAGTGTGGTGCTGACAACACCAAGTCAAGGGTTAAGATCCCCTTACCAGTCATCTTTTTTTAAAAAAGTGAAAAAATTAAATGAAACTAAAAATGAAAAAAGATATTGAGTCCTTCACCAATATTTTAAGACAAAATGATGTAGGAGAAACTCAGTAAGTGAGTATTGAGGGAACAAATGAATTGGCTATAAAGGAAATGCTGTGAGGTAAAGGTGAAGCCAGAATGCCAGGTAAGGGAGCTGTGGGTTTCTCAGTTCTTAAGGGAGGATGCTCAGAACATTCCCTTATTAGGGCATCCCAGCTCACCAACTGTACAAGATACACAGCACAGAAATTCCACAGCCGAGATGTCCTGTGTGATACTAATGTTTTCTGGGGCTGGAAGTAGTTCAGTCCATCTCCTGACCCACTCATCTAAGTGTATGTGTGTGTGTGTGACAACTGGGGTGGCAGAACTGGGACACACCAAGACAGCAGGCATGGAGAGCAGCTGGTGCTGGCTTTGCACAAAGTATGGTATCCTTTATGGGAGATACCTGATGAAGGGTTGGAGTGCTAACAAACGGTCCTCCAGGGCTGAGGCTTCCCCACCAATTAACCTCTCCCATGGTGGTGTCCTGGATGAAAGGAATGCCCCCATCAAAGAGAATTACTCTGACACTTGTTAAAAACAGCAAGAAAACTTTATTCAATATTATTGTAATAAGGGAGAAAGATTGAACTGAATGCTGAATACAGCAGGGGCAAGTGGGGATTTATAGCCAGTGGGCCGGGTGAAAGAATGGATGGAAAATTACTAAGAGGAGCTTGATTAGGTATCAAGGGTGGGGAAAGAGGAGTTCTTTGGATATCAGAGGTGGGGGGATTCCCAATAAACTGATTTAGTAGGATTCTATGCTCTCACTGGGCTGGGCATGCCAAAGATGGGGCCAAAGAAATTATAGCGTCTCTCTACAAAAAACCACTGACCAGCAAATACAAACAATAAGAGGGGAAAAAAGGAATAAAAGATATGTAAAACAACCATAAAAATTAATAAAATGTCAGGAATAAGGCAATACCTCTCAATAACAACCTTGAATGTAAAAGGATTAAATTCTCCACTTAAAATATATAGACTGGCTGCATGGATTAAAAAACTAGACCCAACTGTACACTGCCTACAAGAAACTCAATTCACCTGTAAAGACACACATAGAGTAGTAGTGAAGGGGTGGAAAAAGATATTCCACTCAAATGGAAACCCAAAACAAGCATGAGTAGTTATGCTTACATTGAATAAAATAAACTTTAAAGCAAAACCCAGAAAAAGAGACAAAGAAGGACATTATATAATGATAAAGAGATCAATTCTGCAAGAAGATATAACAATTGGAAATATATATGCAGCCAACATTGGAGCACCCAGATATATAAAGCAATTACCATTGGATCTAAAGGGAGAGATAAACCCTGATACAATAATAGACTGGGACTTCAACACCCCTTTCTTGGCATTGGACAGATCATCTAGACAGAAACTCGGCAAAGAAATATTGCATTTAAACTGCACTATAGACCAAGTGAAGCTGACAGGCATTTACAGAACATTTTATCCCACAACTGCACAATATGCATTCTTCTCATTAGCCCATGGATCACTCTACAGGTTATACCATGTGTCAGGCCACAAATCAAGCTTCAATAAATTTTTAAAAATTGAAGTCATGTAAAGTATCTTTTCAGACAACAATGAAATAAAAATAGATATCAATAAGAAGTGAGACTTCAGAGAGTGTATAAATACATGGAAATTAAACAACATGCTCCTGAATGTCCAATAGGTCAAAGAATAAATTAAACAGGAAATAAAATTTCTTGAAACTAATGAAAATAAAAGCACATCGTACCAAAACCTGTGGGATACTGCAAAAGCAGTACTAAGAGGGAAGTTTATTGTGATAAGTGCTTACATCAAAAAAGTAGAAAGATTTCAAATAAACAACCTAATGTTACACCTCAAGGAACTAGAAAACCCAGAATAATCCAACCCTAAAATTAGTAGATAGAAAGAAAGAAAGATCAGAGCAGAACTAAATGAAATAGAGACCAAAAAATTGTACAAAAGATTGACAAAAGAAAAAGTTAGTTTTTTGAGAAGATAAATGAAAACTGACAAACCATTAGCTAGACTAACTAAAAAAAGGAGAAGATCCAAATAACAAAAATCTGAAATGAAAAAGGAGACATTGCAACTGATACCACAGAAATATAAAGAATCATTAGAAACTATTATGAACATCTGTACATTAACAAATTTGAAAACCTGGAGAAAATGGATAAATTTCTGGACACGTATAACCTAACAAGACTGCACCAAGAAGAAATAGAAAAACTTGACAGACCAGTAAGAGCAACAATGTGGGATAAGTAATCAGCAGTCTCTCCACAAAGAAAAGCCCAGGACCAGACAGCCTCACTGCTAAATCCTACCAAACTTTTAAAGAAGAATTAATACCAATTCTTTTCAAACTATTCCAAAAAAATAGGAACAAGTCATCCTCCCAAACTCAAAAAAGTAGAAAGATTTCAAATAAACATCAAACATGAAATATTTCTATTTTTTGATTTTATGAGACCAGCATCACCCTGAAACCCAAACCAAGTAAGAACACAACAAGAAAAGAAAACTACAGGCCAATATCCTCAGTAAATATAGATGCAAAAATTCTCAACAAAATACTAGTAAACATAATTTAACAGCACATTAAAATAAGAACACAACAAGAAAAGAAAACTACAGGCCAATATCCTCAATAAATATAGATGCAAAAATTCTCAACAAAATACTAGTAAACATAATTTAACAGCACATTAAAAAGATTACACACCATGATCAAGTGGGATTCATCCCAGGGATGCAAGTGTGGTTCAACATACACAAATCAAATACAGAAAAGCATCTGACAAAATTCAACATTCTTTCCTGATTAAAAACTCTCAGCAAATTAGGTATAGAAGGAATAAAGGCCGTATACGACAAACCCACAGCTAACATTAACCTGAATGGGAAAATGTTGAAAGTTTTTCCTCTAAGATCAGGAACAAGGCAGGGATGCCCACTCTCACCACTCCTATTTAACATAGTACTGGAACTTCTAGTGAGAGCAATAAAACAAGGGAAGGAAATAAACAGCATCCAAACTGGAAAAGAGGAAGTCAGATTACCCCTGCTTGCAGATGAGGTGACCATATACACAGAAAAACCTAAAGACTCCACCAAAATACTCTTAGGACTGATGAACAAATTTGACAAAGTTGCAGGATACAAAATCAATATACAAAAATCAGTAGCAATTCTATGTACCAACAATGAACTAACAAAAAAGGAAATCGAGAAAGCAATCCCACTTACAATTGCTATTAAAAAAAATACCTGAGGGCCGGGCGGTGGCACACTGCTACAGTGCGCCGCTTGGGAGCGCGGCGGCGCTCCCGCCAAGGGTTCGGATCCCACATACAGACCGGCCGCTCACTGGCTGAGCGAGGTGCGGTTGCAACACCAAGGGTTGTGATCCCGTTGCCGGTCCCGGTCCAGTACGGGCACGACACTGAGGGTTGCGATCCGTTGCCGGTCACGAAAAAAGAGACAAAAAGGAAAAAAAAAAATACCTGAGAATAAACTTAACCAAGGAGGTTAAATATCTCTACAATGAAAACTACAAAACACTGATGAAGGAAACACAAAAAATGGAAAGACATTTGATGTTCATGGATTGGAAAAATTAATGTTGTCAACATGACCATACTACCCAAAGCAATCTACAGATTCAGTGTAATCCCTATCAAAAAATCAATTACATTCTTCACAGAAATAGAAAAAAATCCTAACATTCATATGGAACCACGAAAGACCCCAAATAGACAAAACAATCCTGAGCAAAAAGAATAAAGCTGGAGGCATTATACTACCTGACTTCAAATATACTACAAAGTTATAGTGATCAAAAAAGCATGGCACTGGCATAAAAACAGACACATGGACCAATGGAACAGAATAGAAGACCCAGAAATAAATCCATGTATTTATAGCCAACTGGTCTTTGACAAAGGCACTGAGAACATACATTGGGGAAAGGACAGCATAGAAGAGTAAAACTAGACCCCTACCTCTCACAAATTACCAAAATCAACTGAACATGGATTAAATACTTAAATGTAAGACCTCAAACTATAAAACCTTTAGAACAAAATGCAGGAGAAATACTTGAGGACATAGGACGGGTGTTATTAGTTCGTTTTGTGTTGCTACAACAGAAATACCTGAGACTGGGTAATTTATAAAGAACAGAGGTTTATTTGGCTTATGATTCTGGGACAGCTGCATCTGGCATGGGCCTCAGGCTTCTTCTGCTCATGGCAGAAAGTGGCAGGCAGCTGGCAGGTACAAGTAGATCACATGGTGAGAGAAAGCAAGAAAGAGAAGGGGGAGGTGCCAGGGTCTTTTAAACAATCAGCTCTTGCGGGAACTAATAGAATGGGAACTCACTCACTACTCCCAACCTGCGAGAAGAGCATTAATACATTCATGAGGGATCCACCCCCATGATTCAAACAGCTTCCAGCACTGCCACATTGGGGATCAGATTTCCACATGAGTTTTGGTGGGGACAGCACGTCCAAACTATCAACTGGGCAAAGACTTTATGAATAAGACCTCAAAAGCACAGGCGATAAAAGCAAAAGATAAACAAATGGGATTATATCAAACTAAAAAGCTTCTGTGTGGCAAAAGAAACAATCAACAGAGCAAAGAGAAAACCTACAGAATGGGAGAAAATATTTGTAAACTGTGCATCTGACAAAGGATTAATATCCATAATATGCAAGGAACTCAAACAACTCAACAGTGAAAAAACTAAGAATTTTCCCATTGAAAAATGGGGAAAGGAACTGAATAGCTGAATAGCCATTTCTCAAAGGAAATATGCAAATGGCCAACAGGTATATGAAAAAATCCTCAACATCACTAATCATCAGAGAAATGCAAATCAAAGGCACATTGAGATATCATCTCACTCCAATTAGACTGAAAATAATAAAAGACAGAAAATAATAAATGCTGGAGAAAAGAGAACTCATACATTGTTGGTGGGACTGTAAATTAGTGCAGCCATTGTGGAAAACAGTATGGAGGTTTCTCAAACAACTACAGATACATCTTCCATACATCCAGCAATCCCACTGCTGGGTATATACCCAAAGGAATGGAAATCATCATGTCTAAGGGATACCTACACACCCATGTTTATTGCAGCTCTATTCACAATAGCCAAGGTATGAACCAACATAAATGTCCATCAACAGATGACTGGATAAGGAAAATGTGATATATACAAGCAACGGAATACTATTCAGCCATGCCATAAAAAGAATGAAATTCTGTCATTCACAGCAGCACAAGTGAACTTGGAGAAAATAATGCTAAGTAAAATAAGCCAGGCACAGAAAGAGAAATACCACATGTCCTCACTCATACATGGGAGATAATAAAAAAATAATAATAAGTTGAACTTTTTTTTTTTTTGATGGCAAATCTTTTATTGATTGATGCTTGGAACACAGAACTAATTGAAAATTATGTTAAACTTTTAGATGTAGAGAATATAACCGTGGTTATTAGAGGCAGGATGGGGGGGTAGGAAGGGTAAGAGGCTAGTTAATGGATGCAAAATTACAGCTAGATGGGAAGAATGAATTCATTCTATTGGTGTACAGTAGTGCTAGGCATCTATAATTAACAGTAATTTATTGTATGTTGACAAATGGCTAAGAGAAAGGAGGTTAAATGTTCTCCTCACAAAGAAAAAGATACATTTTTGTGATGATGAATTTGCTAACTACCCTGACTTAACACATTGTATTTATGTATTGAAATATAACTCTGTATCCCATAAATATGTGCAATCAATACATTTCAATTAAATAAAATAAAATGTGTGACTAAAGTTTGGTCAAGGTATTAGTCTGTTTCTGTTGCTTATAACAAAATACACAGAACTGGGTGATTTATAAAGAAAATGAAATGTATTGCTTATAGTTTCAGAAGCTAGGGAGTCCAAAGTCCAGGGAACACATCTGGTGAAGGCTTTCTTTGGTGGTGACTTCAGTGGCAGGGTATCAAAATGAGAAATGGCAGATCAGAGAGAGAAACAGACTCTCTTCTCTCTTCTTTTAATGCCTTCAGAACCACGCCCCTGACCACCATTATTAATCCATTCACTACTGCAGGGTCCTACGGTCTAATCACCTCTCCAAGGCCCCACCTTCCAATTACCATAATATGATTTCCCACCTTCTTTACACTGTCACAGTGGGGACTAAGTTTTGAGGGGACATTCAACCCAAGGCAATCAAGGATGGAGTCCTTGTCAGCCCTAAGGAGAGAAGATCTTGCCTGGGGCACAGGTTGGGCTTGGGGATGGGAGGGATTTGAGTGATTCAGTGATTCTGAGTGCAGCAGTGGTAGTCACTCAGATGCCTCTCAGCCTCCCAGGGATATAATCCATGTCTGTGGATTAGGGGAATGGTCTGAAAGAGGTGGCAGGGAAAGGCCGAGCCCCAGGGACCCTGGTCTGTGGCCCAGTTGAAGCATTTCACAGGGGTGGGTACACGGCACTCCTTCAGCACTACAGCTGTAGCGCCCTGTGAGCTGCAGGCACTGTCACTGGCAGAGAGAAGCAATGGCAAGGGCGAGGAGCCTGGAAAGGGGACATCAGCTCTGGAACTGCAGAGGGTAACATCAGTAGCATGAAGCAAATGAACTTGGGAACTGCAGGTGGAAGTGGAGGGCTACAGGGGACCATGGGACCATAGACCCAATGGAGGTGCCTGCGGGGGGGATGGCAGTGGGTCCTCAGGAATTTTGAGAGCTGGGCTAGAGCCGGGAAGGACTGAGCTGCACTTGTTGGGTCCCATTGCTTGGTCAGACCCCCCTGGCGGGCTTGGCCTTATGAGACTTGACCTACATCACTGTGGTCCTGACCGTGGTGTGATAATCGGCTGTCAGGAAGGTGGCCAAGGCCTAACTTCATTTTCATCATTACAGAGAGAGTACGTTACTTTCCCTGGACTGGTCACCTGGGGCATCAGTGTTGATGAATGTTTTACTTCTAAAATCTGTGTTTGAAAAAGGCAAGGTTCCATGGCATTTCTGCCCAGGTATTCCACTTCTGGGAACCTAGCCAAAGTAAATAATATTAAACAGAAAACAAGCTTTATGCACAAAGATGTTTATTGCAGGGGTCCTTATATTAGAGCAAAATTACAAACAATCTAAATGTTCCACCATGGGGAATGATGATTAAGTAGTTTCTTTCATTATCCACCTGACATATTTATTTAGCCATTAAAGGTGATGCTTACAAATTCTATAACAACATAGAGGAATATTTAAAATGAGTGAGAAAGTGGGAAACAATTGCATGTATGGAATGAGTGTATCTGAGTACAAGTAAGGAAAAGTAACATTCAATGCCTTCAGAACTCTAATAGATTGAGATGCACCTCTGTAAACCAGAAAATCCAGCTGTCCCAAACACCCTTACGCCAGATTGTTTTCTATAAGGTAGCACCCCTGCCTGTCTGGGGTCAATACACACGTCATCCAGCTTCCTGGCCCGCAGGAATGGCTGCTTGCACCACGTGGCCCTGACAGGCTCTATTGGTCAGTATGGGTTAGGCTGTGCTGCAGTAACAACTACCCACTACATTTCACTGGCTTCCAACAACACAAGTCTATTCCGGGCTCAGGTTCCATGTCCCAGGCAGGTTGATGAGCAGCTCTGCTCCTCGCCACCCTCACTCAGAATGCAGACTGCAGGGCCTGGAGTGCTGGGGGCTCCCCTTGCAGATTGGAGAAGGGTGGGGGAGGTGGAGGGTCTCTCACCCACAATCAAATAATCCATCCCCGAAGTAACTCCCCTCACTGCCGCTCACATCCCACAGGGCAGAACCAGCCTGTGGTCCTGTCTCCCACGGCAAGGTCAGCCTTCTCTGTGCTAGGAGGGCGAGGGGAACCAGCTCCCTCTGAGCAGCACCCTGGTTACCACAGGGCCCTCCATGAGCCAGGTGCCACCAGGAGCTCACTTGGGAAGGTTTCCTGGTGCTGACAGCTCAGCAGCCCCTCAGTGCTCTGACCGCCACTTAAGAAAGACCAGACATTCCGTCCCAGACTCATCAGGAAACCTTAGCAAAGGACTTGCTTCCCATAAGTGACTTTCATTGCCGTTTTCCAGCTGCAAAATGGAACTATCTACCTTCCACAAAATTATTCCTCCTGGGCACTTTGCGGAGCATGCAGCATCTTCACACGAACACAGCTGAGGTCCACACCCCAGGTGTGGCACATGGGGTGCACCTCCGGGGACGTGCCACCAGCACTAACGAGCTTTTCTGCAGGGACAAGCCGTTCCTCAGAAAGAAAGAAAAGTCAGTCAGAGGTATGAGCATTAACTTCCTGAGTGTTATTTCATTCGTGGCACTATTAGAATGAAAAAGTTTAAAAATAAAAAATAAGTAAAATGAAGCAAGATGAGTGTAGAATCAAAAGCCACAGGAGTCTCTTGCTCTGTCTTTCTCTGTCTCTCTCTTTCTCTCTCATGGTCCCGTCTCTGTCCCACAACTGTGAAAGCCTTGGACTTTCTTGTTTCAGTTTTATGTTGTAGGCACTACAGTTAATTTTTCCTATCAGGCGTGCTCAGGCTGAGATATTTGCCCGCTGGGGTGCCAGGCTTGGCTCACGTCCCCCTTCATGGGCCCTGAGAGACTCACCGGTGGGAGAAGCCTGGGGGGTGGGAGGATGCATTTGGATTGCTGTGTAACAAAGCTTAGCGGTTTATAGCAACACAGACACATCCCAGTTTCCAGGGGTCAAGACTCCAGGTGCAGTTTGTAGGGTCCTCTTTCCAGCACCTCCCTGGGCTAAAATCATTGTGTCAGGGCTGCGTTTTAGTCTGAGGCTCATTCAAGCAGTTGGCAGAGGTCAGTACCCTGTGGTTGTAGCACTGAGGTCCCCGTTTCCTTGGGCTATTAACCAGAGGCCACTCTAGCTGCTGGTGACCTGCACTCCCTGGCCATATGGCCCCCTCCACAGGCATGGCTGTCTGCTGTCTTCCAGACCCACCCAGGTCATCTCTCTTTTTATTAAATCAAAGCCCACTGATTAGGGATCTTAATTATAACTACACAATCCCTTTTGTCAGATAATGTAACCTCATCACAGAGCAATGCAGCACTATGTTCACATGTCCTGGCCACACTCAGGGGGAGGAGATAATACGGGCATGTACACCGGGGACAGGTATCTGGGGTCCTTGTAGGATTCTGCTCACCACAGGGGTCTTCTCTTCCATGGTTATCAGATTCAGCGCATGGTTCAAAGGAGCCTCCAAGCACAGCACGCTCAGCTGCCCCGGGCAGCTGCAAAGAGCCACATTTTGCTAGGAGAATTCTTCTTTCTCATTCAGAGGCCCTTGGTCAGAAGGGGGCCTTCCACAGTCCTCGAGGTGGAGGCAGAGGACTGGAGAGGAAAGAACACAAACTTCTAACCTGCAGCTGTACCCCTCCTTCCCCGGGCGGCTTCCTAAGGAAGTGGAGGGAGGGACAGAGCAGCCCTGGGGAGGGCAGGGCCAAGGGATCACAGCAACACTACACGGAGAGGGCCAGCAGACCTCAGACACCTGGGGCGGCCACACCAATATTTTCTTCTCACCAGTCAGGGGAAGTGGAGGGCAGGGGGCAGGGAAGTGACAGCAGATATGTGTGGGGCTTCAGCAGACAGTGTCAGAGAACTACCTCCCTCCCCCTTTGGAAACAGACTCCCTGGCTCTGTCCAGATGGGCCCTCGCTCCAAGGCTTCCCCACTCACTTCCCTGGCAGCAGGGCTTCTGCACCATGACCCAGCCTGGGGGCCAGAATTCGAGACTAGTCAGAGAGCTTAAAGCCCCTGTGAGACCTGAGATTCAACTTGGAGTCCCAGGCACTTTGCTGGGGTTGGAGCTGGGGGCCTGGATCCTAGTCTTGCTGTTTCCCTTGTGTTGGCCTGGGACAGGTCACTGAACCTGGTGCAGCCTCAGTTTCCACCTCCATATAGAGGGTAGATACAGAAGGAAGGGGGTCCTTCAGGGGAGTGAGTTTTCTAGACGGCCATGTACTGTCAGGGTGTTCCATATGCCATTCGCTCCCAGGGGTCACACTGCAGATCCACATGGCAGTGGCCTGCTGGCTCTGCTCGGGGAAGCTGAGGCAGATGCTTCTCCTCCCCACCCCTGCCTGTCTGCGTCTGCCGCCTCTCTCACACACAGTTAGGACAGCTTTCATCAAACTGAGTCAGGAAAGCCAAAAGTGGATCGAGGGCAGCAGGCCCCATGGCTATGCCAAACCCAGAGCCTGAGCCACACCCCTGGTCCCTGGCTGCATTGCTACCACGGGTGCAGATAGCAAGGGAATGAAAGTGCAGGACTCGGGCATCGGGGAGGAACCACGCCGAGTGCCCCAGAGCTT
This sequence comes from Galeopterus variegatus, assembly GCF_000696425.1. NCBI lineage: Eukaryota > Metazoa > Chordata > Mammalia > Dermoptera > Cynocephalidae > Galeopterus > Galeopterus variegatus. The sequence continues at coordinate 27,163 of NW_007730197.1, forward strand.
AAATTCTAGCTCCCGCCTCTCCGCCTAGTCCGTGGGTGACCTTGGATAAGTTAGAGTTCTACTCTGTGCCTCAGTTTTTCCATCTCAAAATGAGGAATTTGGGTTGGTCTTAAAATATCCACAATATAGCCTGCAGTCTAGGGCTGAGCCTCCCTGATTCTTGGGCAGCCTGCTGTTATATTAATCATCTTCTTTTTAAACTAAATTATCTCGCACTCTGTACTTAGTAGGCCCCAAAAGTCTACTTGCTGAAACTAGGTTGAATGGGAAGAGCTCTGGGGAGCCCTGGAAGCTGGATAACTGCAGGGTTGGCAGGAGCTGACGTGCGCTGGAAGAGCCCACCTCTGAAGACAACCTCCCCGCCCAGGCAGGCTCCTGGCTAGACCCCCCAGAATGGAGAGCTCGCTGCCCAGAGCTCTCCTTCTACTGTTGGACAGCTGTGCCTGGAGCTGTGCCATCTCCCTGTCATCTGCATGGCAGCCTTTGTGGGATCCGGGAGCCAGCACGGTGCCCAGGTAGGTGCTCCCTGGGGCTGTAGGTGGACACGGCTGTGCTGTGATGACAAACGTGAGGACCAGACATCCACCCTGGGTCCACGGCCTGGCTTTGCTGGCTGCAGGCCCTGGGGACGACCACCTGCCTTCCTGAGCCTCAGCTTCCTCCTCTGCAAAGTAGAGCCGATGAAATCGGTTTCTCCTGGGTAGAGTGAGAATGAACCAATCTAGAATAGACAGGGTGCCGTGGGCTGAATTATGTCTCCCCAAATTCATATGTGAAAGGCTCAACCCCAGTACCTCAGAATGTGGCTCTGTTTGGAGACAGGGCCTTTAAAGAGGAGATTAAATTAAAGTGAGTTCTTTAGGATGGGCCCTGATCCAACATGACTGGTGTCCTGTAAGAAGAGGAGATTAGGACACAGACACACACAGAGGAAAGGCCATGCAAGGACACAGGGAGAAGGTGGTCATCTGCAAGCCAAGGAGGGAGGACTCAGGAGAAACCAACCCTGCTGGCCCCTGGGTCTGGGACTTCCAGCCTCCAGAACTGTGAGAGAATGAATGTCTGTTGTTTAAGCCGCCCGGGCTGTAGTGCTGTTGGGGCAGCCCGAGCAGACGATAGACAATGGGGATTTGTTCTGCATCGGGCAGCAAAGGGGCTGCCCACAGGGGTGGAGGTCCTTCCTTGTGAGAGAATGAATGTCTGTTGTTTAAGCCGCCCGGGCTGTAGTGCTGTTGGGGCAGCCCGAGCAGACGATAGACAGTGGGGATTTGTTCTGCATCGGGCAGCAAAGGGGCTGCCCACAGGGGTGGAGGTCCTTCCTTGCAACCCCTCCCGTGGCCGATTCCTCCCATCCGATTCATACACAGCCCGTGGCCCAGTGTTCCAGGCCCACCCTGTGGCCTGCAGTGCCCTGTGCCTGGGCAGGGTAGGGGGCAGCACACTGCAGCAAGCTTGTTTTGATTGTAGGCAACTCTGCTGAGTGGCCGCGAACACAGCCAACTCGTCTAACATGATTCCGCGAGAAATGTTGACTCTAAATTACAAGGACTTAATTTTTCCAACCACAGCGAGGCAATAAATGACTCTCTGAAATGACAGATGGAAAGTTCAGTTAATATGTTTATCTTCTGGCTCTAAGCAGCCCCGCCTCCCCTGGCACTGCTCAAGCTGGCCAGCACAGAGAGGGGAGGACACCGTCCACTGCCCCAAACCCTCCCAGACCTAGACCCCCAAACCAGAGATGGACACGGGGTCACTGCCATGTGCAGGCAGGAAGCTGCCCGAGAACCCCAGGCTCCAGGCCCTTCTGCCCAACTGGCTTGGCTATCCCCATCTCAAAAAACTCAAGTGAGCTATTCTGGGGTAATGGTGCCTGACTTTGTCCCCTAGGTGACAAATCACATGACCTCTTTGGCCTGGTCAGTTTAAAACTCTGCCTGCCAGCCTCTCAGGGAGATGCCAGGAGCAGGATCGTGATTAAAACAGCCAAGACCTGCATGGTGTTTTCTATATGCCCAGCCCTGAAAAAGCCTAGGACATGGGTGCCCTCGTTATTTCCATTTTATTGTTGAGACAGTGGAGAGGAGTCACGCACTTGCTCGCATCACACAGGCAGTGGCGGTGGAGCTGGGATTCAAGCCAGGCAGGCTGGCTCCATCATGCATGCTCTCGGTCCCTGCTGAACTGCCCCAGAGAGATCTGCTGTGCAGAGGTATGGTGGGGAAGGGTCCTGAGCTGGCTTCTTGGTAAGGCCTGTCCACACTGGGCTCTGGGTCTCCTGCCCCCTGTACATGGCAGCATGGCGGGCTTGTGACAGTCTGGCCAGGGCACTTGATCACAGCTCAGGCACTGACCCCTGGAGGGAAGGGGCAGGGCCACACGTCACTACCTTCCTACATTCCTCTCATCTCCAGTCACACCCCTGTGCTGTGGCACTGCCCCTGCCTCTATTGTCCTTGGGATGTCATGGCCCAGAGGCTCTGCCAGAGATGGTGAGGGAGTGACCGCTGAGGCAGCTGCCCACTGCCCACAGCCCTGGCCTCTGGTTGGGAAGAGGACTTCTCCCCTGTCAGTTTTCTGCTTGCTCCCTCTCCATCTCCAGGCAGCCCTTCTCAGGGCAGGGTGAGGGGCTTTTCCACCTGTGCAGCCCTGTCCCTCTCTTGAGGCCAGACTTCCCCACCCACATTCCTGGCTCCAAATGTCCCTGATACGTTGAGTTCAGTGACATCCCCCTGAGACTTCTGTTCCCAGGCACAGGCTCTCAGCTGACATCCAAGGCCCAACGCCCAACCTAGCTGCTGCCAACCTAGCCTGTTGTGGACATCAGGCTAGCTCCTGGTGCGAGGACCTGGGGCCACAGGGATGACCTGGGGGCAGTTCCTAGTCTAAGAAGCTCCCACTTTAGCCAGGAGAGGGATAAGGTAAGATCAGTACAATCCTGGAACAAGATTGTCATGGGGACTTTTGTTGAGCAGCCTGACACCAGCCCCTGTACCTTGGGGAAGAAACCCAGCTGGGAAGGCCCATGTGAGAGGAGCGTGTGTCCACACCATCGCTGCCCAGGAGGAAACAGTGCCATCCCTGTGGGACCCCAGAGCTGGGGTGGCTGAAGCCTGGTAGTCAGTTGGTGAGTCGAGCTGTGGGATTCTTTCCCAGAGCCAGGCTCCCCAGTGTGCCATGGCCATAAAGAAGCAGAAAATGGGCTGGGGCATGGGCTCTCGTCCCAAACACAAGCTCCCTCTGAGAATGCACTTCTCAGTCCTCACCTTTCGCAGTGCCCCCTGCCGAGCCTCACCTCCCCAGCCTGCTACCCTGACCTCCTGTGACCCACCCATGTCGTTTCTCCCCACAGAGACTGATCTCAAACTGAGGGAAAGTCTCAGTCCCCGCTCCACCCAGGTCTTCCATGGTGTCGTGCCTGCGGGTGGGCTGTGCCCTCCCCCGAAAAGTCTTTCACTGTCTTCTCCTGAGCAAACTCTACTCAAAACCAACTCAGTGTCATTCCTCCTCTCCACCCAGGTCTTCCATGGCGTCGTGCCTGCGGGTGGGCTGTGCCCTCCCCCGAGAAGTCTTTCACTGTCTTCTCCTGAGCAAACTCTACTCAAAACCAACTCAGTGTCATTCCTCCTTCCTCAGTGGTGCCTTCAGGGATGCTCCCCATCGAGGGGTCGCCTACTGACCCCTCTAGCTCCCCACCCACCGCTCCTGCCCTGTGCTCTCACAGCACTCGGTTCTACCTCCTGGGTTGTCCTTCCAAATAGCACGTGCTAATGTAACACATCTGGCCATGTGTCTGGTCCCTACTGGCAGGGACTGTGCCACAGCCTCCACAGCCACAGTGGCCAGCATGGGCCTTCACACGGTGCTGTACGGGGTGGGCTGCTGTCTGCAAAAAGGAAGGCATTGTTTTTGCTGGGCAACAAACCATTGCAAATAAGCAATCATTTTATTATGCTCACAGATGCTGTGTGCCTGGAATCCAATCAGAACGTAGCCGGGTGGCTTGTCTCGGCTCTATGAGGTTTGTGGCCTCTGCTGGGAAGCTTAGAACAGGTGGGGGTGACATGACAGCTGGTGGCAGGAATCATCTGATGACCTCTTTACTGAGCTTCTGCATGGGGTCTCTCATATCACCTGGGCTTCCTTACAAGATGGTGGCCGCAGGACCGTCAGCCAGGCCCCCAGCACTGGCGTTCAAGTGGTTGAAGAGGATGGAGGAAGATGCACAGCCTCTTTTTTTTTTTTTTTCTATTTTTTTCACAAGCCCATAAGATTACAGGGCAGGAGACACAGACTGCACCCGTCCACGTGAGGGTGGCAAAGTCATTACAGAAGAGCAGGTAGGACTGATGATTATTGCACCCTTCCTTGTAAAATACAAACTGCCACAAAATTAACAGTAGAGAAGCTGAAATATGTGCCCTCCACTAAAATTTTCCTCTTTTCCTCTGCAGAACCGCGATTCACTCCTCTTCTCCAAACTCAGGGTTTGAGCACAGGGACAAGCGCAGGCACAATAGGCTCATGCAGTTGACCTCATACGTGGCTCCAGAAATACGCTGAAAGAAAGCTCCTTTGCAAGCACATTTCCTTGTGCATGTTTAAAATATGACATCTGAGACCCTGTGACAAAAAAAAATTTCTTTTCCGTCTTTTCTAGAGGGTAGTTTCTAGAATCAGACTGTTTCTTGATCTAAGTTGAAAACTGAAAGGAGAACATTAGGTCTTAATCTCCCTCCACAAATTCCTTCCAGCCAAGAACTCCTAAGTTCTATGTGTTCATTTCTGTAGAAATTTGGGCAAGTTAAGTAAGACACTGTTTTTCAACTCAGGATCTCCATCTGTCCAATAGGAATGAATGTCAGATTTTTAAAAGGGAGGGGGGAATATTTCATTAAAGGCTTATAATATGAACGAGAGAACAGAAGGCATTTATTCTATTTATTCTGAACATCTCATGATAGAAGGAATGCTGGATGTTGAAATGTGTGTTTCTTTATTGAATATTTTAAAGAAATTTAGAATGCCATTGATCCTATCTCTTTAATTAGAGATGAAGCCAGAAGGCTGGGATGTTGAGGTTAACTGAAAACAGGACCGCACTGTGCTCAGTCTAAACAGAAGGGAAAAATTAGTGCAAGCACCCAAAAAAGCATTTGGTTATTTTTCTTTAAATGCAAATAATATTTTTGGCTGGTAAAGCATTGAGGGCAGGCTTTTGCCTTCTGCAAATAAAATCTTGTTCAAGACACGGGCTAGACTCACCACCAATTTAGTCTCTTTTAAAATTCTTATGACTTATTTGAGCCCTTCTGTGCCATTGAACCTGGTCTAGGACCTTCGGGTAAGATATGAATCTGGAAGGAATGTGTGTGGACAAATGCCAAACACAACTTTTAAATATCAGTCCTCTAGAAGAAGCAATGGGGAAGGAGGCATTCTTGAGAAAGAAGGGAAAGATCAAACTCATTTTACTGGCTCGGAGAGCAGCCTGATCTCTAATCCATCCTGGTGCTGATTTCATGTCATCAAAAGGTCCATTTCCCCAGCTTCCCTTCCCTCTGTATCATCGCTGTCAGAAAATGAACCTGTCGAAAGACATGAGGGTATCTCTCTTTTATGAGAGTACCCATGGGGATCAGGTGGGTCCTTGGCTTTTCTGGGATTTCTGAAGGGACAACATCACTGTTTGGCTCAGCCAGTGGAGCACAGAAGCAGGACATAGTCCTGGAGAAACATGGTGTCCAGGACAGCGGGTGGAGTGAGCATCCAGCTTGAGCCACTCACAGCACACCTTGCTCCAGCAGCCCTAGTAACCATCCTTCAGCTAGTACTTGAGCGCTTGCAGGGATGGGGAGCTCACTGCCTCCTAAAACCTCCTACTCCATTAGGAGTCTTTGCGGGGCAGCTCTCCCTAATACTAAGTTAGAACATCAGCCCCCTTCAATCGTTTGTTGGACAAAATGAAATAAATACATACTGAGCTGAGATCTTTTTCACTTGTATCCACTGTTTATATTGTACCCTACCCCCCACCCTGGACCCGTACAAAAGAAATCCATGAGAGTAAAACAGAAGGACAAGCATTTGCCTGTGAGTAATTCTCCATGTTGTGGTTCTCCTCTGAGGTGCTCAAGCATGCAGGACCTGCACACAGGACAGTCTTATGTCAAGATGGAGGACAGGGGACAGCCTGCTGTGAGGATAGCATGTGAGCCCTGGAGGGAGGCAGAAGTACAGTCATCTCTGCTGTGAGGACTGTGTCTCAGGAGTGTGAACCAATGGGGACATGGAAAGGTTTTCCCCATACGCTGCTGCATTGCTAAAGGACAATGAACTGGATACTTGGAGGAACTAGGAGTGGAATGTTATTCCTTTATGTCTGAGGCACGCTTTCAGCATTCAGACCCCACAAGGCTCTGGAGGCCACTGCACAGATGTTGCTTTTACTTTATAGGAATGGAAGCCATTGGTGAGTCTTGGGCAGAAGAGTGATGCAACCTGGATTACTTGTGAGATCACTCAATGCGATGAGAAGAATGGGGTTTAGGGGAGTGAGAGGGAAACAGGAAATAGAAGTCTGCTACAAGAACCAGGCAAGAGAGGATGTGGCTTAGACCAGACCTGGGCTGTCTTCTGCTGCAAGAGTCCATGGAGGTGAACATGTCTAGCTGAGCCCATTGTTGCCTGAATGCAACCAGAGTTTTCACATGGATGACGTTGTATCAGTCAGGGTTGTCCACAGAAACAGAGCTGAGAAGTTGTATGTGTTTACACACACACACACACACACACACACACCACACACAGAGAGAGAGAAAAAGAACTGTAAAGGATTGGCTCACACAATTCTGGAGGCTTGGAAGTTCCCACACAGAGAGAGAGAGAAAAAGAACTGTAAAGGATTGGCTCACACAATTCTGGAGGCTTGGAAGTTCCAATATTGGGCAGTCAGCAAATTGGAGACCCAACAGAGCCAAAGGTGTAGTTCCAGTCCAAAATCCAGCAGGCTCAAGACCTAGGAAGAGCTGATGTTTCAGTTTGAGTCCAAAGGAAAAGACCCAGCTCAAGGTAGTCACACGGGAGGAGTTTCCTCTTACTTGTGTGAGGGTCATCTTTTTTGTTCTATTCGGGCCTTCTATTCTTCTGATTGGATGAGGCCCACCCACATTACAGGAGGAAATTTGCTAGGCTTGGCCTACATATTCAAATGTTAATTTCATCCAGAAACACCCTCACAGAAATACCCAGAATAATCTTTGACCAAATATCTGGGCACCCCATGGTCCAGTCAAGTTGACCCATAAAATTAATCACCACAGAAGGTGAAAACAGATGCAGTCTAGGTGAATTCAGTGTCTGTCGCAGCTCCATTGTGCCCTTGGGCTCAGATTTGGGTCTTTAATACTATTTTCTACTAAAAGGTATCGGGACTCTTGATCCTAATTCTTAGGACAGGAAAAATATTAATGAATACAGATGATCTTGTTAATGCTAAAAAATAAGATTGCTTTAAAAATCACAGTAAGTTTCTGTTGAAAGTACAGAAGTACCAGTTTGAAACATCGTGTCAACCATGTACAGCATGAAAAAAAATAATAAGGTTACCTGAAACAAGTTGATTTTGTGAAAGATCGTGAATTCATAACATTCAAGGGAGTAAAGTTAATATAACATAACAAATATATTCTATTTTATACTTGTTTATAAAAAATATAAAATTATAATTATAACAAATCCTATAATTAGGATTTCTTTAGTTTTATTGCTTTTAATAAGTAGAAGAGTATTTGTGTTTGTATATATGTTTTTCTGCTAAGCACATGTCTGTTTACAAAGTAGAGGGTTATGTTTCTCACTATCTCCATAGATAAGAAAGAATAAACACAGGAAACTGTAAATAAAGTAAATTAATTCTCCCAAACAAGTCTACTGCATAGTGAAGACATCATGTAATAAGCAGGTGGAAGGAAAGTCAAGCAACTGATTGCTCTTGTGGTCCTGCCTAGCAACCAATTAAACAGAGAATCCCACAGAGCATTGCAATGATTAATTAGCTAAACATTGCACACACCCCATCTCTCATCTCTTAGTAGATGGAAGTTGACCATACTAATTACAATGCAGTATTGATAAGGCATGCGTAAGCTTCCAATTAATATTTATAGACTAAGCCAATTTATCATAATGACAGGATAATAGTTTAGGTACTGCTGGCCATAAGAAAGTTATGTAAAAATACATCATTTCTGGGAAAGACACCAAGTTTCAAAAAATTAAACCTGTGAATTTAGATTTTAAAAGGCAAAGGCTTAAAAGTCCGGATGTAACAAATAGAAATTCATTATCAAAAGAATCAGCCAGTGGTTTGGTTTGGATCACTTTAGACATACAGACTTGTTTTAGAACAGAATCTGTGACCTCTTCTCTTCTGAAATGATATACACCTAATTTAAGGTCTGCTAAGACTATTAGTATCTGATGGAATTACTGAAGCCTAATGTGGGTGTAAAAAATAAAACCTTATGAAGAATATAAATAAAGATAAAGACATTTAAAGGCAGGGAACTCATAATTGTGTAACCACTTTTACATATCAATCACTGATTTTGTTTATGTTTATGTCTTAAAACGACTACTAGTCAGGATAGTCTAGGTTGTGCTGTGATTAGAAATAATCTCAAGGGCCGGCCCGGTGGCGCACTGGAGAGTGTGCCACTTGGGAGCACGGTGGCGCTCCCGCCG
>NW_007730197.1:36631-49553 GCF_000696425.1 Galeopterus variegatus
AAAAAAAAAAAAAGAAATAATCTCAAAATTCCAGTGACTTGACACAACAGTGATTTCTTTCTTTCTCATGCTCCATGTCCTTCTTAGTTCAGTGAAGAGCTCTGTTCCACCACGTCACTCAGGCGCCAGGCTGATAAGGGCTCCCCAGCCCTGTAGTTGCATTATCTAGAACATGTGGCCTCTGTAGGCACTCAATGTGGTGGTCTTAAAATGAGTCCACAAATCCTTTTATACTTCTCCCTTCAAATATTAGAGACTAATTCCCCTCCCCTTAAGTGTGGACTGTGCTTAGTGACTTGCTTTTAATGAATAGAATGTGCCAGAAGTAACAATGTGTGATTTCTAAGTCAGATCATAAAAGGCATTGTGACTTCTTCCTTACTCTATCCTGGATAATTCGTTCACAGGGAAGCCAGCTGCCATGCTGTTGGGTCCTAAAGCAGTGCTATGGAGAGGTCTTCGTGGTGTGGAGCTGAGGCCTCTTTCCAACAGCCCATGAGGAACTGAAGCCTTGTGCCAACCTCCAGGTATATGAGCCATCAAACAAGCAAGTCCTCCAGCCCCATCAAGATATGACTGCAGCCCAGGACAACGGCTTGGCTGTGACTTCATGAGAGACCCTGAGCCTTAACCACCCAGCTAAGCCATGTCTGAATTCTTGGCCCACAGAAACTGTGAGAACACAAATGTTTGTTATTTTAAGCTACTAAGTTTGGGGGTAATTTTTTATGTAGCTATAGATAACCAATACATTGAGACAGCGCAAAAGAGCATCAGAAGGTCTTATTCTGGCAATGTAGTATTTTGGCCCAGAAGAGGCAAATTTAACTTCTGCTCTCAACCCATTAGCCAGAACTGGCTAAAGCATCATGCCAAATTGCCAGGGACCACGGAATTCCCTCATGACTCGGCAAAGACCCAGATATGGGCAACTACTACAAGCCTCTATTACAAAGCATTTAAGACATTAAAGAGAATCTTACATATTTGACTTGTGTGTTTAATTAAGTGTATGGAAACTTTGATTCAATAGGTTTGTAATAAAGTATAAATATTAGGAAATTTTTAATTTATTGTATTTATAATTGTGAAAGATTAAATTAGAAAGGTATGGTTAGAGAAAACATTAGTATATAAAAAATGTTTACAGCTTGTTAAAATCCTAAGATTCTTAAACTTTTTGCTAAATCCAAGATGTGCAGGTATTGACATTCTTCTTGTGCAAAAGCCCCTTGAACTTTAAAGAATCCATCATCCTAGCGAAGAGGTGGATGGGCCAACATTATCCTGGTGCTCCTAAAGAAGAAAATAGTACATTCTGAAAGACAAGTCACTCCTTCTTAGAAAGTTCTAAGTGGAACCATTAAATGGCAGATGGTGGTGTACTTGCAAAAGAAATGCCAACAGAGGTTCACCAGGAACAAACCATGACGAACCAACCTCATTTCTTCTTGGGGCAGGCTTTTCTACTGGTAAAATTTTAGCAGAACTTATTCAAAGACTATTTTTTTTTATTCTTGTGCTGCATGATGTATTAACTTATAGCTAAGATGGTACTCAAGATATATCACCCTGGTTGGAAATATTCAGATGTGTGTCTCATTTCTCTGTAACTGCTCATCCCGTGCTAAGTAATTTGGAAAACACAGAAGCTAAACATACCAAGTTCAGGTGGATAGTTAATCTGCTGAATCGTCAAATCATGATTCAAAATGATCCCCTTAGGTTGGGGATTGTCTAAGAGACCTTTAAATAAAGAAATAAAGCATATTACTGAGAGCCTTTCACTAGGGACAAGGCTACAGTGTTACTTTTGCCCATTTCTTTCACAACCTGCTTCAAGGCCAGTAGAGCAGCCAGAAAACTTCTCTTCTGTCTTCTCTGCTGTCTGAACATAGACGGTCAGGGCCCAAGACTTGTCTTTGGTAGCAGACCTGGCCATCTTATGGTGTGCACGTGTGCACATGTGCACGTGTGCATGAGCATGTGTGTGCGTGGGCACACCTGTGTGTTCCAGCTTCTTTACCTTCAAATGAGTGAGTTAAGTCAGCCTTACACTATTTCCCAGTTGTCTTCAATACAGGATGGAGAGAGCTGAGGTCACCCTTCAGCCTCACATAATCAAGATGAATTCTCCACTCCAATTTAGATCAAAGAGGCCTGCCTTTTGTCAGTCTTGGGATGCATGCCCAACCATTAATAAAGGTTTTTCATTTTTATTTTAATCTCTTGTTGTCGACAAACCATTGAACAGAACCCTGGAAGGGAAGAGAGGGTAAGTTTTTGGTGTTGAATCCCAAAAGCTCCAGACAGAATGTAAGCCCAGAATGGGACGTGGTTGCTGGGAAAACTAATGCTCTCTTAGGTGACTTTGCTAAAATTGTGCAGAGCACAGAAAAACAGCAATGATAACCCTTTATTTGGCAACCGTCATACTGCAGGGAAATAGTGCTTGCCTCTGAGCACCATGCTAAAGGGAGATGCCACACAGAGTGCTGAGCAAGACCATGAGGAGGGAGAGGCCACATGAGGGTGGTGGAGGAAACTGAGGCTGTGTAACCTGGAAGGCTGGAGACACGATGGAGACATGTTGCTGGCTTCCAGCATGGAAGGTCATGGAAGAATGAGCGGGAACAGAGTCAGCTCTATTTAAGAACAAAGAACTGGACCTGAGAATTGGCCATGCCAGGAAAGGAGACACGTGCAGAACAAGGAGAATTTCCAACTGCACTGTTGCAGTGTGGACTGCACTGGCTCATAAGGTAGTAAGACTCCATCATTTGAAGAAGCCAAACAGAGGCTTGATGGTCATTTGTCAAGAATTATGCTAAGGATCCTGACTTGGAATAAATTGGATCAGTGGCCTTTAAGTTTTTTCCTCATCAAAACTCCATAATCCTGAAGCTGGCTAAACCCGAGGTCATACAGAGGTTAGCCAGATGGGACTCTTTTTTCAGTAAAGAGGGTTTTGGTCTACATGGTCAACAGAGTTAATGTCCACCGATGCCTAGTTCTCTTCTACTTTCAGTCACACAGAGGATCATAAGTCCTATTCCCTGGATTTAAGTATGATCAGGTAACTGGTCCTCACCAAAGAAATGTAAATGGCAGTAATGTGTCACTTATGAGCCATAGTCATGAAGTACAGATGCTTGACCTTCTCAGTCTTTCTTCATCTGTACCAGTGAGGGGGTTGCTCGGTGCTGAGATGGAGAGGACAGAAGAAGGCAGTGTGAACTGATAAATATGGAGGAGAGAGGCCCTAGGGAGCCCCCCAGATCTGCAGCCAGCTTCATGAAAGCAGGACATCCACTCTTCTTGGGATAAACCATTGAGATTTTTAGGTGATTTGTTACTGCAGCAAAATGTAGCCTACGTGATTGTTATACTTTGGGAACAGAGGGCATGTGGGTTTCCTGTGGACTAGAGAAGCCAAGGGGAGGTCTGGTGAGACAGATGAAAGTGAAGTCAGATCATGGACCCCGGAGCACTGTCCACATTTCTCAAGTTCCCTCTGAGGCCCCAAACAAGACTCCATAACTGTTAAATGTGAAATACCTTATGTGAAAGTTTTGGAACCAGGAAGGTTGTAGATAGTGAAACGAAGTTAAACAAGGCTCCTGGAGTTGCCACCTTGGCTCTGTAAAAAGACCAGAGACTTCTCCTTTGTGAGAAAAAGCCACCCCCACTGTGCCTGCAAACAAATCACATCTGGATCTACACATAATCTGCTGATTTTATAAATTAGCTTCTTCCAAAGAATCCAAAGTAGTCTTATTTTATAGATGTAAAAACTGAGGTCTCATAGTTTCCAGATGAGCTTAAATCGGGTCCACTGGGCTTCGGTCTCCTCACTGGGCTGTGGTGTGGAGATTGCACCACAATTCTCTTCAAAGGAGAGTCACAGGACACTCCCCAGGCGCCGTGTCAACAGCCCTGGGATGAAGAGGAAAGGCAAGCCTCCCCACAGAAGCTCTGTTTACAGCAGGGCTCACCCTTCGCCCTAGGCCAGCTTTGATCACTGTGAAGTTTCCACAAACACAGAACGAATGAGGAAGAAGATGGTTAAGTTAAACCTGATCCACACGTGTGAGAAATGAGGGCTAGACAGTCTTCAGCACAAAGATTTCCTTAGCTCCCCTGCTTTAAACAGCTGGCAGCTTTCCCTTAAAATATAGGATTAAAATAGTTGTATATTTTGTTTGCTTTTTACCACTTTTTATCACATAATGAAGATTTGATGGTGAAAGTCACTTAGGGCTTACTGTATGAGGTTCAGTAGCGTATAAGCCCAGGAAGCAGCCTGCCGGCCCTTAAATCCCAGTTCCCCTGGTTTCTACTTTCTAGTTGTGTGGCTTTGGGCAAGTCACTTGACCACTCTGTGTTCCAGTTTTCTCATCAGTTAAATGAGATAATAATAGTATCTATTTCATAAGGCTGTTGTGGGATAAAATGTGTTAATAGATGTAAAGTGTTTGGAAAAGTACTTGGCATATGGTAAGTATTCAAGAATTAGCAGTTTATTTTTGTTTTACTAAGTTCTTGACTGGCAGCCAACCAAATTCCAGGAACTGTGAACAGCCACTCTGTGCTTAGTCTAGCCTAATCAGTGTTCGGGGTTTATAAAGTAAATCATGGGCCTCCCCTAAAAGCCCTAAAAGTCCATCAGGAAACACAACAGAACTAGAGTAAGCAACACTCAGGTATATTAGTAAGAAAGGAATTCAGAATGGGCAGTGTCACATGGTCACCTCTAGCTATAGTAATGCTGGGAAAAAGAATTGTTTAAATAGCCAGTGAGATGAATGCAGCTCTTTGCAAGGGTTTCTGGCAAGCCTTGCTTTCCTGCTCTGAGTACTCTTCCTTCCTCCTTGTCTCTTCTTCCTCTTCCCTCCTGGAAAAGAAGAGCATCTCTTCTCATCTTGCAACCATTTAGGGAAAGCCACAAAAATTTCCAACCTTGTCCTGACAGTCTCCAGCCTCTAAACCAGAGCCTGGGTGCATGAGGGAAACACCCTCCCCTCCCAGTAATAGTAATAATACGCTTATGCTACTCTTGAGAGGGGTTGTTATTGGTGGAAAAACGCAAACCCAAACTTATATAGTAATCATGGCTTCTGTGAAAGTGGACCAATGTTTCAAAAGTGAAAAAAAGAGGAAACAGAGGATCATGGGAAGTCACTGACCCACAATTTCTCTCCTTCCGTCCTTTCAAAAACTATTTGCAGGGTGCCAAACTTGTGCATGTGTGCACAACCTAATATCAAGTAATAGCGTTGATATTGTGACATATTCTCTCAGAAGCCAAAATAATTAAAGAATGTATCTAAGTATAATAGATAGAAATAAAAAAGCTAATTAAGTAGCAGCAAAAATTGAAAAAAATAATATATACGTAAAGCAAGAAGAAGGTACCATGAAAAGAGAACAATCCGAGAACAATAGAGACCTCTTAGAGATTATAGATACGAGGGTACTTCAAAAATGTTCATGGAAAAATAAAATTAAAAGATAATAGAAATCTTTCCATGAACTTTTTGAAGTCTACACATATAATTGCAGAGATAACAATTTATTAGACATTCAGGAAAATAAAGAGAAATTTCAAAGAATAGGAAGCAAAAGGAAAAAAAAGAAATAATATATTTCCAGAGCTGGATGAATTAAAGTTTAAGAAAGAGACAATGCGGGCCAGCCCGGTGGTGCACTGGAGAGTGCACCGCTTGGGAGCGTGGTGGCGCTCCTGCTGAGGGTTTGGATCCCATGTGGAGACCGGTTCCCGCTCACTGGCTGAGCAAGGTGCGGGCGCAACACTGAGGGTTGCCATCCCGTTGCCAGTCCCTGGTACGGGCGCGATACCCAGGGTTGCGATCCCGTTACCGGTCAGTAAAAAAGAAAAAAAGGAAAAAAAAAAAAAAAAAAAGAAAGAGACAATGCCAATTTGGAGAAAATTGCCTAAGAAATAATAAAATCGATCTGATACAAATAGAGAGTAGAGCAGTGGCTACCGGGGACAGGCAGGGAAGGGTAGGGGACAGGGAATGGGGAGTGGCTGGTCAGTGGTACAAAGTAACAGATGGGAGGAGAAAGTTCTAGTGATCCATTGCACAGTACGGTGACTGTATTTAACAGTAATATACTGTACATGTCAAAATAGCAAAAAGAGAGGATTTTGAATGCCCTCACCACAAAAAGAAAAAAAAAATCTGAGGTGATGGATATGCCAATTACTCTAATTTGATTTTTATACAATATATGCGTGTATTGAAACATCACACTGTACCTCATAAACATGTACGATTACTGTGTGTCAATTAAAAGCAAATTTTTTTAAAGAAAGAATATATTTTAGGGGGGGAAATGAGAAAGAACAGAGATAAACAGTTGCATTTTCTGCACTTTCATAGTGTCTAAAGCTAAAGGGATAGCGACGAAGCTGATATGCTCATAAATAGTCTGTAACGTAAATTGATTTAATCCTTTCGAAAACCCTTTGACGTTATGAACCACAAGGATGGCCGTTTCTTTTTACCCAGAAATTGCATGTTAGAAATTTGTCTAAAAGAAATAATTCCAAAATAAAAAATTTACATATGCAAAGATAATCTCTGTAATACTAAGTATAATAATAAAACACTAGAAACAACTTTGAAATGTTTAATAATAAAGGAATGGTAAAGAAACTCAAAAAGGAAAAAAAGAAGTGGCCAATAAACAGATCATGTTATCAAAGAAGTGTAAATTGTCTTAGCAGTGAGCTATCAGTTTTGTTCATCAAATATGCAAAATTTTCAGAGTCCTGTCTGATGTTTACATTGTGGGTAAAGCACAATTTCAAGCACTGTTGGCAAGAGTGAGTATTGGCTCGATATTTCTTAAGGATACTGTAAACATCTTTAGGATGAAGTGCACACATTTTGACACAGCAATTCTACTTCTGAGCATCACACTGGGAAACAATTGGGTGATCATACAAATGTGTGTACACAGAAAAGTTTATGAAATGGTATTTATGGTAGCAAAAACTAGAAATGACATATGTCCTTCAATAAAGAGCTGGGTTACATCCTACAATGGATTCAGTAAAGGTTTCAGCTTGCTTCACCACCAAGATTCATTAAGTTCAAGATTCAAGTGATAAAATAGTGTGTTTTGTATGACACTATTTTGGTGAATATATGTCCTGTATAAAATGTGACTATGTGTGTTGAAATGTTTGGAATGAGATACATCTTTATTGTAATAGCTGCTAATCACAGATTTCTAGAAGTTTTTAAGAACTATTTTCTTTTAACTTTCAAAATTGTGAGACATCTTCACAATTAGCATGCATTTTCCTCTTAATCAGAAAAAATGAACACAGATATTTCCATTTTTTGTGGGGTGGGGTGGGATGAATGGCCCCCAGCCCCTGCCTTGATGGTACAGGAGCAGAGAAACGAGACTTCTTTTGGAGCCTCATGTTAAAGCCACAGAGCTGGATCGCTAAATGGGCATCTCATTGATGCCAGATCAAGACCAGCCATTTGCAGCTTGAGTCATCGATTTTGGAAGGTTTCCTCTCAATTTACTACGTTTGAGTAATGACCCTGTGTAGGTTCAACTCATTCATTTACTGAGAGCTACTTTTTATAACTGGTTTATCTTGGAGTGTTCCTTAAGAAGCCCCATGACTTCCCCTGCTAAACTTTGCTAAGGCTTTTATGACTAACATAAGCATTTTGTAACACCTATTTTAGATTTTCCAGCCCAGAATTATTGCTATGATGTAAAAATCTTGGACCTTGAACACATCCTCCCTATTGATAAAATAGATCCCAATTTATGTCTTCATGAATTAATTCTCCAAATATTCTTTTAGTTCGCTTTTGTGCCAGATACTGTGGTAGTAACTGGAGATATGATGGTGTTGGGGGTTGAATTGTGTCTCCCCAAAATTAATATGTTGATGCCCTAATCCACAGTATGCCAGAATGTGACTGTATTTGGAAATAGGACCTTTACAGAAGTGACCAACTTAAGGTGAAGTCATTAAAATGGGCCTGTACTAATCCGTTTCTGCTACTTATAACAGAACTGAGTATTTTACAAAGAAAACAAAATTTATTGCTTACGGTTCCTGAGGCTGGGAAGTCCAAAGTCCAGGGAACACAGCTGGTGAAGGTCTTGGTGTTGGAAACAGTGATGG
Source organism: Galeopterus variegatus (assembly GCF_000696425.1). NCBI lineage: Eukaryota > Metazoa > Chordata > Mammalia > Dermoptera > Cynocephalidae > Galeopterus > Galeopterus variegatus. The sequence goes on from NW_007730197.1 coordinate 44,820, forward strand.
CAGGGTATCACATTCAAAAATGGTGGAGCAGAGAAAGCAAGAGAGACAGACAGACTCTCCTCTTCTTTTAAAGCCCTCAGAACCATGCCCTTGACCACCATTTTTAATCCATTCAGTATGGCATGGTCCTACAATCCAATCACCTCTCCAATGCTCCACCTTTCAATTATTATAATGAATTTCTCACCCCTTTACAGTCACAATGGAGGCTAAGTTTCTAACACATAAAACTTGGGGGACACAATTCAAGCTTCAGTGAGTTTTAGGGGGGACATAATTCAATCCACTACATTCCACTTCTGGCCCCCCAAAGCTCATGTCTTTTTCACATACAAATGCATTCATTTCATTCCCAAAGTCTTAACTTGTTTTAACTCAAAGTCCAAAGTTCAAAGTTCCACCTGTGAATTAAAAACAAGTTATCTACTTCCAAGATACAATGGTGGGGCAAACATAGGGTACATATTCCCATTCTAAAAGGGAGAAATAGGCCAAAAGAAAGGGGTAACAGGTCCCAGACAAGTCCGAAACCCAGCAGAGCAGGCATTGAATCTCAAAGCTGGCTAATCATGTACCTTGAGTCTGTGTTCCAGGTCCTCTGCATGCTGGTGTTGGGGTTGGGTCCCCAAGTCCTCATGCAGTTCTGCTTCTATGGCTTTCCTGGTCTCAGCTGATGCTTTAGCTTTTGCAGGCTGGTGTTCCACTCTGGTAGCTCCACAAATCTGAGGTCTCTGTTGCAGTCCTGCTCTCATGGTTCCACTAGGCATGGAGCTGTTGGGGTTTTTCTGCTGCAACCCTGACCCCACTGCTTGGCATTGCTCTAGTGAAGGCTGTCTGCAGCATCTCCATCCCTGTGATAGATCTCTTCCTGGGTCCCCAGGCTTTTTCATACATCCTTTGAAATCAGGGCAGAGGTTCCCAAACCTTCACACCTCTGGCATTCTGTGAGCTTGCAGACTTAACACCATGTGGATGCTGCCAAGGCTTCTGGCTTATATCTTCCAAAGCTCCAGGTCCAGCCATGCCTAGGGCCAATTTAGCCACAGCTTGAGCAGCAAGGGTGTGAGAAGCAGCATCCCAAGGAGGCCCTGGGCAGGGAACCCATGAAGGTTGCCTCAGGCCTCTTCCCCAAGACCATTCTGTCTCCCTAGGCCTTTGGGCCTGAAATTGAAGGGTTGGCCCCAAAGGCTTCTGCAATGCCTTCAGAGTCTTTTCCCTCTTCTCTTGATAGTCCCGTTCTTTTGTGTTGATCTTCTTAGCACCACTGAATTTTCCTTCTGAAAATGCTCCCTTCTTCTCTGCCACATGGCCAGGCTGCATATCTTCCAAATCTTTACACTGTGCTTCCCTTTTAAATTCTGGCTTTATGTCATGCTTTTGCTGCCATAACTTAGTGTAGGCTGTTACAAGCAGCCATGCAGCTTCCTTAATGCTTTGCTGCTTAGAAATTTCTTCTGCAAAGAAGAAATACGCTGGTTCACAGCTCCTAAGTTCCAACCTCCACAAAGTCCTAGGGCATGGACACAGTGCAGCCCAGTTCCTTGCCAGTTCACAGCAAGGGTGATCTTCGCCCCAGTTTCCAGTAAGTCCCTTCTCATTTACATCTGAGACCTCCTCAGAGTGGTCTTTACTGTCCATATTTCCATGAGCATTCAGGTCACCACCATTTAACCAGTCTCTCAAACATCCCAAACTTTCCCTGTTTTTTTTTTTTTTGTCTTCTAAATTTCACCAGCATCTAGGCTTCTCCTGGCCTGTTCCTCCAAATTCCTCCAGCCTCTCCTCAAAACCCAGTTCCAAAGCTATTTCCATATTTCATGTTCCAGAGAAGAACAACCCACTTCTCTGGTCCCAATTTTCTCTATTAGTCCATTTCTGTTGCTTATAACAAAATACCTGGAACTGGGTGATTTATAAAGAAAACAAATTTATTGCTTACATTTCTGAGGCTGAGAAGCCCAAAGTCCAAGGAACACACCTGGGGGTGGCAACAGCGATCCCTCACATTGCAAGATGGTAGAAGCAGAGAGAGCAGAAGGACAGACTCTCCTTTTAAAGCCCTCAGAACCACAACCCTGACCACCGTTTTTAATCTGTTCACTACCGCATGGTCCTACAATCCAATCATCTCTTCAGGCTCCACCTTTCAATTACCATAACAGGATTTCCCACCCTCTTAACAGTCACAGTGGGGGTTAAGTTTCTAATACATAAAACTTGGGGGACACAATTCAAGCTTCAGTGAGTGCTGGGGTGACATAATTCAATCTACTATAGAGCCCTAATCCAGTATGATTGGTGTCCTTATAAGAAGGAGGAATTTGGAGACAGACAGTCATACAGAGAGAACACCATGTGAACCTAAAGATGGCCATCTGCGAGCCAAAGAGAGAGGCCTGGAGCCAGCCATGCTGACACCTTGATTTTGGGCTTCCAGCCTCCAGAATTTTGAGACAATGCATTTATGTTGTTTAAGCGACTCAGTGTGTGGCTCTTTCTTACAGCAGCCCCAGCAACCCATACAAACCCATACAGAGGGTGAACAAACCAGGTATGGGCCTCACCCTCAGAACACCTGGGAGAGGTCAACACCTGTATGGTGGGAGAGAGATCAGCGGAATCCAGCCATAGTGAAACTTGGCAGGGTTAGGACAGGCAGGATGACGTGCTCTTCAGGCAGTGTTGAGGTCAAAGAGCTGTCCAGTTCTCTGCAGAGAATGAAATCTGGGTTTCAGTCCAGCCAAGCATTTATGTTTGTCTTTCTTCTAAAAGGCAATGAAGACCAACCTCACTCCAGGCATCAGGGAGTGAAGCCTTGAAAACATCATCACTTCACACTTAAAAACTAAGCTGGGAAATACTATTCACTGAGGACTGGGTGAAGGGTTAAGCCAGAGCAGCATGGACCAAGTCCTCCGAGCCCCCTCTGTGGGGCTCCTTTCATGAGCCAGTGCTTCACGGGTAAAACACAGGCTCACCTAAAGCAAACCCGGACTCCGTGAGGACCTTGGTAAAAGACACTGTCCCCTTTCCTAAATGGCGACTGCTTGGTTGGAGGCCACAGGAACACGGGCCTCAAGTCTCAGCAGCATAAACTGAAGTGCACCTCCTGAGCAGCTACTGCACTTTGTTTACATTAAGGACACTACTAAACCACGTCATGGAATCAAGTTTTCCTTTCTTGTTGGCTGCCTGGAAACTGAGAAATACATTTAAAACCCCTTTGTGTATGGGACCTTGAAGAAACTATTGCATGCTTCATCTATTTTTACCCTCCTAGCCCACCCTGACTTTTATGTTAACCCGTATCAATTTTCGTAAGTCACCTTTAATAATTGCTTATGTGAAGAGGGGTGTGGATATTTTAAATTAAATAGGTAACTCTGATAATCACTCAAAGATATTTTATTCAGTTATTTAAGAATAATATAACACCTTGGAAAGTATTTGTATTATATTTATTTATATGTAGTATTTTATTTTCATTTATTTTTTAAAATTTAATGTTGATGTTTAGTGTTCAGAAAAGGAAAGCCAAGGATGGACTTCTCTTTCCAGAAAGGTCCCCATCAGCCTTTGATGCAAAACATACTAGGAGGGGCTCCAGGAGCCTCTGAGAGCAGCAGACTATGGGGCCACTCCAGGGAGCAGAGCCAGGCTCTAGTCAGGGGCAGGATGGATGGTCTAGCAAAATGTCCTCATCCCTACCCCCAAAAGTTTCATCTCATTATAGCATCAAGCTCTTTAAAGTCCAAGATTATATCATCTAAGTCAGGTTCAGGAACGTACAAAGTGAAAAGACAAGTATTTGCCCCAAATCCCCACCCCAAGATACAATGATGAGACACAGATGGGCTAAGTAAATAACACTTCCACTCAGAAGGGGATAAAAGTGAGACACATTGCAGCTACTGAAGTCTACCTGAGCTCCTGCAGAACCCCCTGCTCTGGGATCAGAAACATCTCTGATTAGAGGCTGGGTCTGCTCCCTGGAAGTGTCCACTGTTCTTAGAAGTTCTTGGATCTCTTTAATGTCCTTCTTTCTCTATAAGAAATGGCCATGTTTGCAGCTCCTGATTAGAGGCTGGGTCTGCTCCCTGGAAGTGTCCACTGTTCTCAGAAGTTCTTGGATCTCTTTAATGTCCTTCTTTCTCTATAAGAAATGGCCATGTTTGCAGCTGCATAGCTTTCTCAGACTGATTCTTTCCTGTAGATTTTCAGGGACCAAGAGGTCTTTTTGCAAGTTTCACAATCCTAGTTACTGACACAGCAGCACGCTCCTTTAGATCACTGAATGAACTTCCTCACTGAGACAAATAAAACAGATACAATATAAGATACATCTTTTTAAGCAAAATTCTGAGCTAGCACAAAAGTTAGAAATCCACAGAATGATTTTAAAATGTCAGGAACTGATCCAGGTTCTGTGAGACCTTAAACTTATAAAGTGTGTCTTATTAACAAAAAGAATTCCAAAGTTTAAAAGTGAAATTGGAAAGAGCCCATGTAAATGAAGAATCATGAAAAACTCACGTTCCATTAGCTTCACAGTAAATCTGCCCTTAGAAAGCAGCAAACCTAGAAATTAAGTACAGTTGACCCTTGAACAACACAAAGGTTAGAGATGCCATACCCCCACTCAATAGAAAATCCATGTATAACTTTTGACTCCCGCCAAACTCAACTACCAGTAGCCTACTATTGACTGGAAACCTTACTGATAACATAAACAGT
>NW_007730197.1:50409-51216 GCF_000696425.1 Galeopterus variegatus
AGAATTATTACAGTAGTACAGTATTACTATAGTTAATTTTATGCAGTTATGGTTTAATACTCCATTTTTACATTTGTTTACACTTCTCTCCAAAAATTTTTCTGATATATTTACTGAAGAAAATTCACATATAAGTGGACCCATGCAGTTCAAACCTGTGCTGTTCAAGGGCCCACTGTACATCACTTGAGATGACAAATATATTGATAAACATTAGATGTTCTTAAATATGCATATTGAAGGGGCTAAGATAACTATTAATAGAATAGACATAGAGTGTATATCATTAAAAGAAATAGAGAAATAATGGAATCAGATTCTAAGGCACTACATCCAAAACAAGTCACAAAAGGAGAAGATAAAAAAGAAAAATGAATGGGACAAATAGAAATTGCACAGTAAAATTTTTGCTATAAATCCCAATCACATTAAATATAAATGGACAAAAATTTTCCTAAAATATGAGGATTATCAGCCTGAGAACGAAAAGCCAAATTCAAATGTATAATGTTTATAAGAAGTAAATGTAAAACCTGAAAATGTGGAATAATTAAAATCAAAGGATAAAACAAAATACATTGTTAAATAGTAATCTGAAAAATTCTAAACTTAGATAGTGCTAATAACAGCCTCAAATAAATACAAAACAAGAATTGCCAGAACAATAAGGAGAAATTGACAAATCTATTTCATTAATAAAATATTTTAACTCGACATCTCTAAGTAGTTGATACAACAAGCAGCTATCACACGTAACAAATGGAAAACAGACACTTTTCCCACATAAAGAGCATTTATAGAATTTGA
>NW_007730197.1:51365-53208 GCF_000696425.1 Galeopterus variegatus
TGGCTGAGCGAGGTGCGGGTGCAGCACTGAGGGTTGCGATCCGTTGCCAGACACGAAAAAAGACAAAAAAAAAAAAAGGAGAAATATTTACAAATAGATATAATAAAACCCTATGCATTACCTTAGCAGTACTTATAAGGAAATTTGTAGCCTGAAATGCTTACAGTAAAAGAGAGGACTGAAAATTAATGAGCTAAGCAGCTAAAATAATGAAGTTAGAAAAATAAGAGCAAAGAATACGATGGAAGAAATTGAGCACAGAAATTAATGTCAAAACCAAACATAAATAAAGAGCATAGGCCAAGTTTAAATCAGTTATTTGAAAATGTTAATAAAGTAGACAAACATCGGGCAAGATTAATCAAGAAAAAGAAGAAAAGCACAAAAAAATTGGGAATAAAAAGGAATAAAGAAATATAACTAAAATATTGCAGAAATTAAGCTAATAACAAAGAGAAGTTATGAACAGTTCAGAAAAACTTAGAACAATCTAGAGAAACACAACTTATTAAAGTTGTTTCAAGAAGANAGTTCAGAAAAACTTAGAACAATCTAGAGAAACACAACTTATTAAAGTTGTTTCAAGAAGAAATAGAAAACCTTACTAGTTGTTAAAATTCTTCCACAAAGGAAAACAGCCTTAGCGTTGATTTCTATCAAACATCAAATATCAGATAATTTTATTTTACACACATACTCTTCCAAAGAATAGAAAAAGGGAAAACTTATTTTAACTCATTTTATGAGGCTATCATATACCTGATACTAAGACCTACAAGTAACTGCGAGAAAATAAAACTACAAATCAATTTATTATATAAAATGCAATGAAAATTTTTAAACAAAAATACCACAAAGAACATATAAAGAAAATTGTATAAAGTGTAATACATCATGATCACATTGACATTATCCCAAGAATACAAAGTTGGTTTAATTTTGAAAATCAATTAATGTAATTCACCGTACCAATAGATTGAAGGAGCAGAGTCAATGCTCATAATTACAGATGTAAAGATGTTTGATACAAATCAATATCCACTCATGACTTAAAAGCAGAAAAGCCCCAAACTTGTAACAAACCAAGAATTGGAGGAACTTCCTCAACTTGATAAAGGATACCTAACAAAACCTACAGCAAATCACATGGAAAGGTGCTTAAGACATTCCCTTTATGATAAGAAAAAGGCCAAGAGTGCCTGTTTTTATCTTTCCTATTTAGTAATGTACAAAGGGGCTTAGACAGTACAATAAGAAGAAAAAAGAAATAAAAGTTAAAAAGATTAGAAAGCAACAATTGAAACTTTTTTATTTGCAAATGCTAAAACTTTCAAAATAGAAACCCCAAAAGAATCTACAGATAAATTTTTAGAATCTAGGCAAATTTACCACATTTGTTGGTATATTAGTCCATTTCTGTTGCTTATAACAAAATACTTGGAAATGAGTAAATTTATAAGAAAAAAAAATTATTGTTCACAGTTTCAGAGGCTGGGAAGTCCAAAGTCCAGGGAATACACTTGGTGAAGGCCTTGGTGGTGGCAACAGTGACCCGGGGGTCTCACACGGCAGAAAATGACAGAGCAGAGAGAGGAACAGACTCTTCATGCTCCCCTTTTAAATCCCTAAGAACCATGCCCCAACCACCATTATTAATCCTTTCACTAGGGCATGGTCTTACATCCTAACCACCTCTTCAAGGCCCCACCTTTCAGTTACTGTAATAGGATTTCCCACCTTCAACAGTTAACAGTAAGGATTAAGCTTCAGTGAGGTTGGGGAGACATCCAATCCATAGCAGTTGGGGTTTTTAAAAAATCAATACACAAGAGTCATATTGCAT
>NW_007730197.1:54538-56923 GCF_000696425.1 Galeopterus variegatus
GACATCCAATCCATAGCAGTTGGGGTTTTTAAAAAATCAATACACAAGAGTCATATTGCATTACTTTTTAAAATTTTTATTTGAACATAATTGATTGTACGTGTCCGTGGGGTACAGAGCTGCATATCAATACCTATGTGCAATATGTGATGCTCAAATCAGGATAATTAGTATGTTCAATATTATACAATGTTATTGTTTTTCATGTCCCTTCATCAATTCCTCTCTTACCCCCTCTCCTGGTTTTCCACCTCTGGTAACCTCTGTTCTGTTCTCTCCTTTCAGAAGTTCAAGGTATTATTGTGATTGTTGTATCTTTCCTTCTCTTTTATTTACTTGGCTTTTTTTTTTTAGCTCCCACTTATGAGTGAGGACTTGTGGTATTTCTCTTTCTGTGCCTGGCTTATTTCACTCAATATAATTTTCTCTAAGTTCATCCATGTTCCTGTGAATGGCAGGATTAAATTCTTTTTTATGGTGGAGTCGTATTCCATCATATTGCATTTCTAAACAGGTGCAATTTACAATTACAAAATGTAATTTTTAAAAACAGATACTATATGGAAAACTATACAGAAAANAATTGGCAAAGTACTAGTGCTGTGTATTGCTGTCCCCCTAAAACTTAGTCCCCACGGTGACAGTGTAAAGAGGGTGGGGAATCCTATTACGGTAATTGAAAGATGGGGACTTGAAGACGTGATTGAACTGTAGGACCATGCAGTAGTGAATGGATTAATAATGGTGATCAGGTGTCGTTCTGAGTGCTTTAAATGTCCAGTCTCTCTCTTTCTGCTCTGCCATTTTCTACCACGTGAAACCCCTGCATTGCTGTAAAGCCACCACCAAAGAAGACCCTCACCAGATGTGTTCTCTGGACTTTGGACTTCCCAGCCTCTGAAACTGTAAGCAATAAATTTCATTTTCTTACAAATTACCCAGTTCTGTGTATTTTGTTATAAGCATTAGAAATGGACTAATACAACTAGGATGGCCATTTTTGAATTTTAGGAATGGCTTTCTATGCAACTTGACTGGCTTTGGTGATTTTTTGGAAGCTAAAGCCTTCTCTGCTTCACTTCCCCAAGCATTTCAAGTGTAAAGTGTCAGGGCCCTGCTCAGTTTTGAGCTGTCCTTTCATGCTGGCCTCAGCCAGAACACGTCCTTGTCCTTTAGACTTTTTACGACACTGGTTCCACCAGCCACAGCACACAGGGACTGACTCTGTGCCACCCACCAGTCCCCAGAGTAGAAGAGCCTTGACCGTCTTCAGGATGCTCTCAGACACTCGTTCCTAGCTTGCCTCTCTGTCCCAGCATCTGCCCAGAAACTGACCTTTCTGGCAGCTCCCTCTTCTCTCTGCCCTGCACTTGCTCTTTGAATGACCCCACAATGTGGCCGTTGGCACATCAGACACAGTTCTCACTCCCCCTCCATCCTGACCCTGCCTGGTCACTCTTCGTCATGGAAGAAGCCCAACCCTCCCGGTCCCTAGTCCTGGGCAACCGACAGCTGACATTCCCTGGCCAGGCCTGCTCAGGCTTGGCCATGGTCTCAGCTCCCTTATCATTAAGATAAGGGCTTTGGTTCTGATTAGTGTTTGCTGAGCTCCTTAGGTCAGTGTTGAAATAAATCTTCACAATGTTTGGGCTTCATCACAGTCAAAAAAAAAACTGTGGGTTGTGGCCATTAGTTTTGAAATCATTTTGGTGGGCTGTAATGAGCATTCTTTTTTAAGAAATAGAATAGAATAATGAAGATTAAACTGCCTCACATGTGGTAAGGGTAAGTATTGTTGTGTGTTTTCGTTTGTTTTCTAACTTACATTTTAGTAATCTTAATGTACTGAGTTTTAACATTATTATGGACTGAATTGTGTTTCCCCAAAATCCATATGTTGAAATTCTGAGTCCCAGCACCTCAGAATATGACTCTGTTTGGAGCTAAGGCCCTTGAAGAGGTGATTAAGTTAACTTAATAAGGTCACTAAGGTAGACCCAGACTCAATATGACTGATGTCCTTACAAGAAGAGGAGATAAGACATAGGCACAGAGGGAAGACCATGTTAGGACACAGAGAGAAGACGGCATCTACAAGCCTGAGGGACAGATCACAGAAGAAACCAAACCTGCTAGTACCTTGGTCTTGGACTTCCAGCTTCCAGAATTGTGAGAATTTAATTTCTGTTGTTTAAGCCACAAGTCAGTGAAAATTTGTACAGCAGCCCTGGCAAACCAATACAGACATATAATGTAATTCTGAAGAAATAGATTCAGTCAAAAACTTAGGTAGTCACTGGCTTGGATTGTTTTTAAGAGCAAACTTGAAAACTCATTAGAGGTTGAAGACAATCAAGTCCTGTCATTTAGTTTGCAAGGGAAGCT
>NW_007730197.1:57376-58370 GCF_000696425.1 Galeopterus variegatus
TTGAAAACTCATTAGAGGTTGAAGACAATCAAGTCCTGTCATTTAGTTTGCAAGGGAAGCTTCCCCTGGGGCCTTCGGCACCTGTCGGCATCTCCTAGGAATGTGCCCAACACGATGCTCACCTGCCATGGCCTGCAAGCAGCACCAAGCTTTGGAGGCTTGGAGTATGGTTCTCATCATGAAGACAGAGAAACACAAAGCATTTGGGAGCTAGCACAGGAGTCCAGAGGCCAAACAGTTCACTGCAGCAAAGAGTTAAAAAGAGCTAGACATTTGAAACATCCAAACCCAGGCCCTGGTCTCCCGAACACTGTGTCCCTTGTGCGATGAGATAACATGAGTGAGGTAGTAGGTGTTTCTGGATCCTGCTCCACTTCTTTCCATCCATCTGCCCCGTGCACCATCCCAACATAAATGAGGGTGAGTCCTGTCCCAGCAGGGCAGGCCCTGCTCCTGGTTTGGGCCATGGCACGCTCCCTGCAGCATGTTCCAGAGGTGAGTCCATAAAATTGGTCCCCAGAGCAGCACTTGATGACTGCCTCACCTTGGCAGGTCTATTTTGAGTGTCCAAGAGTCTCACTCACACAGTTGTTGTGTAACCTCTAATACCTGCTGCTAAAGAGTTTTCCATCTCCAAAAATAATCTCCAGATGATGGTTAACACGACTCCACCATAATTCATCCTCTCCAAATAAGTGAAAGGCAGCTAATGCCCGACTCCTGGCAAAACCACAGAGCAGGCCTTGGAAGAGGAGGTGGTCATGACTTCAGTCCTTGGCAAAGGGGTGCAGACTGGATGTGGAGCCAGGCAAGAGGCAGGAGCACCCGGCCAGATCCAGGAAACAGCCTGAAGCTCCTCTGCTGTGGCACACAGAGCTTTGAGTGTCTGTCACCTGAACTGGCCACACCACCATCCCTGGGTATCACCAGGATTTTACTCTTCAAAAAGCTTCTTTTTTTTTTTTTTTTTTTTTTTTTTTTTTTTTTTTTTTTC
>NW_007730197.1:59423-72517 GCF_000696425.1 Galeopterus variegatus
TCAGCCAGTGAGTGGGAACCGGTCTGTATGTGGGATCCGAACCCTCGGGCGGGAGCGCTGCCGCGCTTCCCAAGCGGCGCACTATCCAGTGCGCCACCGGGCCGGCCCCAAAAAGCTTCTTGATGGGCTCCTGATCAACAGGTTTCAGCACCAGGTTGTCTGTCTTGACCCTCAGTTGTGAGAATAACATCTCTCATGTCCCAAGTTGGTCCTGTCATTGACCCAAGAGAGAGAATATAGACTCCTGGACATGGCTCCACCCTAGACCTAGTTTCATTCAAGGCTGACGTTTAGGAGCAGAGCTTCATTGCCTTGTGCAAAGGAGGGGCACTGTGGGCCTCTGGATGCAAGCTTCCTTCACATGCTCCTCTTCCCACACATTCAGGGTCTGGTTTATCTGAAACATTTGAACCTGGGAGGTAATAAAAGACGGAGTCTACAGTGTAATGGAAAATTGTTATTCAATATCTTCAATGTGTAATTAATCTTTACAACAGCTCTGGGAGTGATAATCAATGTACCCCCTTTGCAGAGCAGGAGAACAAGCCCTGGAGGCCAAATAACTTGCCCCTGATCACCATCCTTGTGAAGGGTTTTCAAACACAGTTTATTTGTTGGTCAGGCTCTACGATCTTTGCATTCTCCCTCATGCTGAAGCTGGAAAAGATTCTAGAATCAGTCCAGAGAGAGCCAGGTAAGAACGGGGAGGGAGCCCAGAGATGACTGTGAAGATGCCAAGAAAGCTTCAGGGTCTTCCCCAGAGCTAAGGAGGGTGAGCCCGAAAGTCAGGCCCTGGAGATGGTTCATGTCCGACTCCAAGTTCATGAACGTCTGAACTGCAGTTGGTTCTGACCTTTGAAGGATCCATCCTTCATTTGACTTTGGAGACACTTGCCCACCAGGGAGGTAGAGTCATATACTAGAAAGCTCCAGGCCTGGCGTCATGTCCTGCCTCGTGAATTACTATCTGGGTGACAGTGGGCACGCTGTTAGACCTCTTCGTGCTGATTTCCTCATCCAGAAAATGAAGATGACACTCTCTATCTGTTGGTGTTCTTGAGAGGAAGGGGACGCTGCCCTGCACTGGCCGGCCCTTCCCCCACTCATGGAGATGCTCGTGCACACGAGCTCCGTGCTCCCTGCTCCCTGCTAGCTGCACGGGGAGCTGTGGAAGCCAAATGGAAAATGTACGCTTCCTCCACAGAGTTCTCCTTGTGTGAGTGAACTAAATCTTTATTTTTCTTTTACAGGCAGAGAGCTTTTCATCAGTTTGTGCCAGAACATTTAATATATTCTACATGTTCTTGTTTCACTTAGTTTTCCGGATTTCTAAGAAAGCTTCAGGATTTGGTTTGGTGAAAGACCTTGAAGAAGCTCAGAGAACTAAGAAACACGAGAAGCAATTTCTTTGCAACAAGACTTCACTTTAAGGGTCTCAGGAAGAAATAAGTACAATTGGACATATGCAAGGGTTTTCCTTAAAAGTTTCCATCTTGTTTCTTTCTAGCCAATGTAATTGGTAAGGGCTCAAGCCAGAAATTCAACAAAATAATAAACACTTTGTTTTATTCTGGATTGTTAATCAGCAGTTAAAGCTCTGGATAGTAGGGAAACTTTTGATGCTTTTGAAAAAACACTCCCTGTCACCCATCTAAAAGCTACCTGGGAATGCAGTGACCTCTTAGGGAAGGTGTTGCACTGAGAATCAAGCTCGCGCATCTGGAACATCCTCCCTGCTTTACAGGTGAGAAGACTGATGTGCAGGGAGCTCAGGGGACTTGCCTGACGTCCCTAAGCAAGTGACGGGAACCTAGCAGACCTAGCAGATTCCAAAGTCTTCACTGCAGAGAGGGCGAGAGGGAGAAAGATCACGAGAAACCAGCGGGATCATGCAAGGAGGGGAGGGACAGAGGGGGCTCAGCTTTCCCATCCCAACAGTTCCCTCACAGGGCTGCTGCTGGAGATAAAGGGACAAGGTGCAGAAGTGATGGAGCCTGATGCAGAGGACACCTGCCAGTGCCAGCCTTGGTAGGGGAAGGATGCTGAGCTGTGGGACCTGGGGCCAGCTTCTGTCCTCTCTGAGCATCAGTTTCTTCACCCACAAAATGGGGCTAAGAACAGTCCCTACTTAGAGAAGTGTCTTAAAAAGCTGATACTTGCTAGGTGACCCATCAGAGATAAAAATCCATAAATATGATTAAGAATATGATGCCCTGGGGGTGGGGGATCGGGAGATGCTGGTCAAGAGATCTGTTGTACAACATGGTGACTCAGTTTACACCAATGTACTACATACTTGAAAATTGCTAAGATACTGGATTCTAAATGTTCTCACCATGCACGCACAAAAACTAAGTGTGTGAAGTAATGCATATGTAAATTAGCTTGATTTGGCCATTCTACAATGTACACATATTTCAAAACAATATGTGGCACATAGTAAATACATACACTTTTTATTTCTCAAATAAATAAATAAGATTTTTTTAAAAAAATCATTTAATTGCCTTATAATCACACTTTATGAGAACAAGTTAGCATTAAATAAATAATCTATCCTTTCCACTTAAACAGAGCAAATCGCTTGTCCTTGACCCTCTCATCACCTAATTCTATATTGTCTCAATTTCATCTGCTCTTATGGCTACAATTACTACCCACTGGTTAACTCTGAAATGTGAATCACCAGCCTGAGCTCCAGATCCTCTCAGACATTTCCACCTGAATGCTCCATGGACACTTCAAACTCCACATGTTCAAAATGGAAACAATTATCTCCCTGCTACATTTAAAAAAATATGATGTCCATTGAGAATTTTAGCACAGAACACAAATAAAAATTATTGTTACTGTTTGCATGAAATAGGTGTATATGCTGAGGCAGCTGTGTTTTCGTCTACAAAATAAGGAGACTATTGATGGGAGGGCTTAGGAGAGAGCGCCACTGCTGCATGGATGGTTCGCTCCGTCTCCTGGGGCAGGGAGGCCTGCACAGCCATGTCCTGGGCATCCTGGGAGCTCTTGGGGCCTGCTGGAAATCTCTCACCCAGCCTGACCCTCCCTACCTTCTCCTCCAGGGAGGCTTGCCATATAAATTAAAGTGATGCCTGGTTAAATCTGTATTTCAGATAAGTAATGAATATATTTTTAGTGTAAGCATGTCCCATGCAACATTTGGGATATACCTGTACTAAAAATTCATTTGCTGTGAACCCAAAATTCACACGTAAGTGAGCATCCTATCTTTTTATTTGCTAAAAGTGGAAACCCTACCACTAGGAAAAAGCCACGTGCCCCTCAATTGACTTTTTTGTTATAATTTTCTTCTGATAATGCAGTGGATAATGTAAGAAATACTAAAAAAAAAAAATCAAAAGAAAATAATTCACATGTAATATCATATATACTTGAAAAACTCTAATACTTGAATCTTTTTAAAAATTGTGCCCTATTCCCTGTATCTTACATAGTTGAGATGATATTTGATGTGTAGGTTTGTATATTTCTTTGGCTTAATATTACAACATAATCTCCGGTCTAAATCTCACCTCTGCTGAGTTCCGTCACTACCCAACCTCCTTCCCTCGTTGCTGCAGAAGTCGGTGGTTTTCAGTGTGCATATTTTTGTGCATACAACTGTGTCCACACTTCTGCTGGTCTCTCAAATGGCTTTGTAAATTATTCTAAGACATTTGTATCTATCTGTCTATCCATTTCATATCTCATGGCAAGTTTTTTCTACAGCTCTCGTGGGTGCAGTCAAAGCTTCCCTCCCTGAGCCCAGCTGAATCAGTCAGCAGACTGACTCCGGCTAGCCCGTGCCTCGGGACCCCACAGAGTCTCACTACTGCAAAAGACCATTGACTTGAAAAACGAAAACAAGATCTACAAAACAGCGCCTTCTATTCCAAGATGGAAAGAATGGATTTTGGAATAGTCTCTTCTACCTAAGAGGCTGGGATGTGCAAAGACAGAGTTTACTTCCTCCTTCAGATGCTGTTTGGACAGTGGTTCTCAATCCCAGACACTCACTCAAATAACTGGAGGAGGTTTAGAAACTGCCAAATCTCCCAGACCCGTGGGAGGGACCCCAGATCAGTCTCTTTTTGCAGAGCAACCTGCGGGACTTCGATGTGCACCCAGAGTTGAGGACACCTAAGTTGGGAGAGTGCAGCTACTACCTGCAGTTAGTTACATTGGAGGAGGTTGAAAGTGACAGAAGAATGCAGGAGAGCTGCTGTGGCCCAGCTGCATGTCCCACAGAAGCCCCGCTCGCATCTGGACACCTGGGAGGCACCAACATCCATGTTCTGAGACCCACTCCTGTCCCACTACCTTGCGCTGAGGCGGGCAGAGTTCCTCACCGCAGTTTAGCCCCACTGGCTCAGAGGAACGCCTACCCCTCAAGCCTTCCCCTCAACCCGGCCGCCCTTTGCAGACAGTCTCTTCATTGAACTCTCATTAAATTACCCAATTTAAATATACCATCTGTTTCCCACTGGGACCCTGCCCGACCCAGTGACCTAGTCTAGAAGGTCAGGGAAGGTTTTGGAGAAAAGCATGTCTGAGCTGAACTCTGAAGGTAAAAGTCTAATTGCTTTCACTGAAAAGATCCAACATGTGTGTTCAGTCACTAAGGGAAAATGTGTGAGCTCGAGGCCACAGTGAGGAATGTCATGGGGGACAAAGGAGGACTTCACGAAGCCCCCCACCTCCTAGCCGTGCCTGGCCAGGGCAGGAGTCCCTGGACCGGGGCTTAGCTATAAGAAAGAACGAGAAACATCTCTCATTCCTTAGCGCTGCTCCAGGACCAGACCGTGCACAGTGGCCTGTGCAGTGTCCGCGTGTGGAGACCTGGGGGCGGCCACCACCTGGTGCTCCAGGTTTGAGGGAAGGTCTCTGAAGGACTGCGGCAAGCAACAGGAAGCCCAGAAATGGCCCAACTCTGGGCCTCCTATAAGACATCCAGGCCTGTCTCAGAGCACATTGGGAAGAGCCACCACGAGGTGGGGGGAGGTCACCAGAAGTAGAGGGTCTTGGTCTTCAGAATGGAGGTCTTGGAGGGGTAGGGGTTCTGGAGACCCACGGTGGAGAGAGAGGCCCCAAGTGTGAACATGATAAGATGCACCATCAGGAAGTCTGGGGGGAAGATGATTTGAGGGAAGACCCCGAGGGGGTTCAGTGTCAAATATCCCAAGAGGGGGCAGCCTAGGGAGGGGACACAATAGAAGGAATGCAGCCCTGTCCATCCTCAGTGATGAGGTTAGCGCAAGCACCGTTGCAGTCATTAGTAACGTAATGTCCAGTTCTGCGGTGAGCAGGGTCACCCCCTCCCGATGACACCCACAAGGATCAGAGAAGGAAGGTAGTGGCAGGGAGAGGCATGCTAGGTGGCAAGGTCAGGGGGCCACGGAACCCCAGCGGTGGCGAGGGCAGCAGGCAGGGATGTCTGGGCAGCGTTGAGGAGGAAGACAGGCGTGGACCCAGAGGAGTCTTTCCACATGGGGCAGAGTCAGCCAGGACGGGGCAAATCCGAGGGGCCCTGTGGGAATCTGAGCTGCACACACAGACTTTGCCTTTGACTCCCTGAGTTGATGTCCCTGGGAAATGTGGGCAAGAGCCGCTGCATAGACACACACTTGTATTTTAAATTCCCTTCATAATCCTGAAGTTTAGTTAACATGATGTAGGAGTTTCCTATGCCTGCTGTAATAAATCACCACCAACTTGGTTTAAAACAACAGAGGTTTATTCTCTTAAGTTCTAGAGTCCAGAAATCCAAGATTAAAGTGTCAATTGGGCCACACTCCCTCCAGAAGCTCAAGGGTAGAATCTGCTCCTTGCACCTCTCAACTGCTGGTGGCTGCCAGCGTTCCTTGGCCTGTGGCGGAGTCACTCCAATGGTGGCCTCTGTGGTCACATCATTTCTCCTCTTCTGTCTGTCTTAATCTCTCTCTCTGCCTCTTTTATAAAGACACTTGTAACTGCATTTAGGGCACACCCAGATAACCCAGGATAACCCCCCATCTCAAGATCTTTAATCTAGTCACATCTGGAAAGACAATGATTTTTCATAGAAATAAACATTCACAGGTTCCAGGAATCAGGGCCTTCTCAGCTACCACACTGGGCAAAGAGAAGTCATCTTTCTGAGGAACCCTTATGGAGTGACAGCTTGACTCTGGAGGAGTCGCTGGCCTAGCAGCAGAACCGGGGATCTGTAAACCTCACGCATTTGCAGGTAGTAATACTTCTCGGTGGCCTTCTCAGTTCCTTTCAGGGCCAACGGCCATAAAGGATCAACTGACCAGACAGACCCTCAGCTCTGGACAGAGAGCCCTGGGGAGCTCTCAAAAAGTATCCAGGCCCCACATCAATTTAGTCAGGACCCATAGGGAAAGGGTTTCAATACTGATAGGTTCTTTAATCTTTCCAGCTGATTCTAATATTCAGCAGGGGTGGGAGCAATGAACCAGATGGCCTGTAATGTCCCTTCTAGGTGAAACATTTGATGGATCAGCGGAAACAGAGCCCTGGATCTCGACTCTGACGTACATCAGTGTCCCCTGCTGTGGGGGCATTAAAAAACACAGTTTTGGGGTCCCAATCCCAGAGGTCTGACTCAGTTGGTCTAGATGTGACATAGGCATCAGGATCTTTAAAGTTTCACAGGTGATTTCCAGGTGCAGCCCAGGTTAAGAACCCTGCGGCAGAAAAAAGGGAGCTTTATGCTGTAGCAGGTGTTCCAAAGGCAATTGTTAGACCTGGGGACACCTTCCTGATTGGGAGTTTCTAAACCGAAACACATCTTGTTCCAGGGAGACTGTGGAATAATTTCTTTGGAAATCTTGACTTATCCACAAACAGGTGTTCCAAAGGCAATTGTTAGACCTGGGGACACCTTCCTGATTGGGAGTTTCTAAACCACAACACATCTTGTTCCAGGGAGACTGTGGAATAATTTCTTTGGAAATCTTGACTTACCCACAAGGTTTCTAGCAGACTTTTTAGCAATGGTTCTGATGCCTAAAGGTCAAGGCATGGGTTAGGTTACCTTCCAAATATCCTACAATTCCTTGAGTTTATAAAAATTAATATCAAGGCTGTCTTTGATAGATTCCTTCACCATTTAGACAAGGAATGTAAAAGGAATTAAAATAACCTGATGAATTTAGAATTGTGGAAAATGTCATTACTGGTAATGAAAATTACAGGAAGCCTTCCCGACGATTGCTCCCTCCCCAAGACTAACATGAGAACATGTTTTTTCTTCTGATGCAATAATTAAATTTGCCCAAGAAAACATCTCTCTGTGTGCGCCTCAGGGAAAGGGCTAAATGAAGCCTTTAACTAACTGATAAATTTGATCATCTCCATGGACTGAACTCTGCTGGGGCAGACTGGCTTCCCAAGTGGATTAACTCTGAGCAGCAACCTGCTGGGAGGATCTAGAGAGGGGATGAGAGGTTTCTGAGGCCCAGGGAGAATGACTTTGTTAGGAAATGGGAGAGGGTTGGGGTGACTTCTGTAGCTGAGATGGAAATAACAGCTCAAAATCAGTCCTCCCTGCTCCCAGGGAGGCTGCTTTTTAGTGGGGGACAAATCTTCAGGTAGGAGTCTCCCAGCCAAGTGGAGGTGGGTGTGCTCAGAAAACTGACCCAGGCAGGGGTGGGGTGCGTGGTGCTGACTCATGAGCTACAATGCAGAGCAGAAGTGAAACAGCTGCGGCTGGGGGCAGCAGACCACAGACCACCACAGCAACAGATCATCACAGTTGCAAACAGGCAATGAAGCTTTAGCCTAACTATCAATGGAACAAAGATCAAAAGCCTCTTGAGGAATGATTTCTCTCCTCTGGAAGAATGCTCAAGGGCTGGGCAGGTTTAATGAATGGGTTCTCCCTGCCCTGGGGGTGGAAGGGTAGACAGACACGACCCTTTGGAAAAACAATTTATTTTGTGTCAGTATTGGCAACTCATTATTTCACCTGTGAAAATTTATTCCAAGAAACAATTCACCATCTCAAAGGCTTTATGTAGCAGGGTGAATACTGCCTTGTTGTTTATGAGTTGCCAGCAGATGCCAAACCCTCCTTCTACCAGCACATGGAAACAACCTTTATGCCCCCAAATAGGCATACACAAATGGAATGTTATTACACCACTAAACTAAGATTTATAAAGAAATCAAAAATGCTAATGATACAAAAATGTTAAATGTGACTTGCAAAATAGGAAACTATATTCATTTGACAGCAACTATATGAAAATAAAAGAGGCTGCATCGAAAAAAGAAATAGTTTTTTTTTTAAAATGCTAGAGTTGTGGTACTACCAATAACTATTATTTTTCTCTTTTTCCCTAAATTATCTATATATTATTTTATAATAAGAAGAGGGTTTTTTTTTTAAAGAAAAGGTTAATTCTACTTCAGTTGCTACATAGAAGCCACGAGTCGGTTGTCATGGTCCCTACGTTTGCCACGGCTAAGTGACAGTAACCGTCCCCCACCCCACCCCCGACCATATACACATGCATTCACACACACACACCTTCCATCAGCAGAACATGCATGTAGAGTTACTGTGATTGAGGTAGCAGCATGGTGGCAGTAAATAGCAGTTTCTTGCTCTTTCTCTGGCACACACATGCACACACGCGCACATGTGCCCACAAGTGTACGCACACAGTCAGACAAGCCCCTCTCTGAGACAGGGCTGGTGTTTGTGGAGTGGTGGATCTGAAAGAGACTTTCATGTTACTGGGACTGGATATATGACGCTTGAACCTTGTATGCACTATCTCTTGCTGTGTAACAAATTACCCCAAAACTTAGAACAAGAAATATTTATTACCTCCCCATGTCTGTATATATGACGCTTGAACCTTGTATGCACTATCTCTTGCTGTGTAACAAATTACCCCAAAACTTGGTGGCTTAGAACAAGAAACATTTATTACCTCCCCATGTCTGTGACATGGGAATTCAGCCCTGGCTTATCTGAGTGTTTCTGACTCAAGGAGTGTCCCCAGGCTGCAGTGGAGGTGTGAGCCAGGGCCGTAGTTGGCTCGAGGCTCAGCTGGGGAAGAATCTGCTTGTAAGCTCACTTCTGTGCTTGTGGGCAGGAGTCGGCTCTCGGCTGACTGTTGGCCAGAGGCATTGGTTCTTTGCCACTCCAACCTCTCCATAGGACAGCTCATAACAAGGCGGTTTGCTTGCTTCAGAGCCAGGGCTCCCAAAGACAGAAAGCACCAGCAAGTGAACGAGACAGAAATCCCTGTCTTTTTTGTAACCTGATCTCGGAAGGGACATACCCTCACGTTGCCATTGTCTGTTCATTATAAGCCAGCTTCTAGGTCCATCGCACACTCAGGGGGGTGATTGCACAAGGACAGGGACACCAGGACGCAGGATCACGGGGCTATCTTTGCAGCTGCCAACCACAAACCTCATTAAATAAACACTCTCTGCATATCTAGGCTGTGCCCATTTGTACAAAAATGGACTCAGTGCTCACTGCTTTTGACTACACTTTCCCATTAGTTCTTGCATCACAGGCATTTGTCTTGTAGATTTTTAAGGGCTTATACCCCTGAATTCTTGCAAGTTTGAAAGCTGTAGGAGAGTAGGACCTGGCATTAGACACTTGGGTTTAAATCCTGGTTCTGCCATTTCAAGCTCTGTAAACTCAGGAATGTTAGTTAATCTCCTGGGTCTCACGGTCCTTAGCTTTAGGATGTGNATTTGTACAAAAATGGACTCAGTGCTCACTTCTTTTGACTACACTTTCCCATTAGTTCTTGCATCACAGGCATTTGTCTTGTAGATTTTTAAGGGCTTATACCCCTGAATTCTTGCAAGTTTGAAAGCTGTAGGAGAGTAGGACCTGGCATTAGACACTTGGGTTTAAATCCTGGTTCTGCCATTTCAAGCTCTGTAAACTCAGGAATGTTAGTTAATCTCCTGGGTCTCACGGTCCTTAGCTTTAGGATGTGGCTTATAATGGTACCTGCCTCGTGGGGTTGTTGAGATAATTAAATGAAATAGTATATGCAAGCAGTTACATAGGGTCTGGCATTCAGTAAAATTGTCTATGTCCATCGTTATTATTTACATTTAAATGACAGCCTCACTTGGTTTAATTCTTAAGCATTGTTTTAGTCTCTGAAGATGACTATATTGTCTTCTAACTCTGAATGATTCTGTCGTGAAAACTGCAGGCCACTATAAAGAAATCCTCTCCTCTTGCAATTGAGTTGATTGTTTTATAGCCTACGTGCAAGTTCTTCCTTCACGTTTGAATTCCACTGTCTCTATTACAATGTCTCTCATATTTTATTGTATTCCAGCAATTTTTCCGAGTCATAAAGATTCAGGTAAATTTAGGTCTTTATTTTAGGAATCTTTCCTCTATTACATCTTTATTTTTCAATTCTATTTCTTCTGCTATTGTCTTCAGGATATTTGTCTGTTTTTCAAATCTCACTGTCTTCTTTTCAGTTCTCTTTTTTCTATTTCATTTTGCTTCATTTTCTCAGTTCTGTCCTTGTCACTACTAGGTATTGAACAGCATCCAGTCACTTTTTTGATGCCTCTCATGTAACTTTTCTTTCTATAAAGTTCTCAATGTTTTGCTACAGGTTCATAATTTTTAATATCCTTTGTCAGCCTTTTTAAGCTGTTTCAGAAAGGTGACATTTTCCTGAATTTTATTGACTTCATTAATTTTTCATGGTCTGATTTTATTTGCTGGATGGCATAGTGTTCTAGGTGTGTATTTCTCCCTTCCCTGGGTCTTAATCTTTTTCTTCTTGTTTTTCTTTCAGTAGATACGTTTTTCTTGCATGGAAAGCATGCCGGTTTCTTCCTGATCATTACTTGTCTTTGAAGGGAGCCCTTTCTTCTTGTCTCAGGTGGTTGTTGCAGAATAGCAGGTCAGTGGGAAACTTGGTTTCGGCTTGTTGACTGTGAACATATTCTTACCCACATTCTTCCCTGAAAATCAGACTGTGCCATGCCACGAACTCTCCTAGGCTTAGAGCGAAGCCCTTAATATCATGGTTGCATGCATGGAATTGATCTGTATCTATATGTATATCTATGTGATTTTATGTTTCCTTTTCTTCTGGTGATCGAGATCAGCAGCTGGAAGTCTGCTGGCCTGCCTTCCCTGTTTCAGCCCCCACCCTGGTATCCACATTTTTGCAAAGACACACGTCCACATGTGTGCCCTGCTCTCTCCCTGAGCCTGTGCCTCCCTGCCCTCCACATGTCATAGTTCACGAAGAACACCCCAGTGTACCCAGCCAGTGTCATTCTAAGAAGGAGCCATTCCTGACACCCCTCAGGCTGTGCAATTTGTCGTTGGAAAGCTTCATGTGGCTCCTCATCAATTGTGGCTCAAAGATGTGCCTGTTTTCTTGTTTCGTCACATGTGATTTCTATTTTTCTACTTTTCTTTCTCTTTAATGTTTCCAAATGGTTTCAGAAGATAAAATGAGGCAGAGACCTATTCCTCCATCACCTTTCCCTGGACTTTTGTTCTTCACTATTCTAAGTTATCACATATCTACTTAAGATGTAGGCTTAAGGAGAGGGCATGGCTCGATGGCTAGGGATGAGGGGAACCTTTCAATTAGAGACAGCAGGGCTCCTACCACCAGACAAGCCCCCAGCCTGTGTGCTGTGCAGGTTAACCCACAGCAGGGCATGAACAGAAGGAAAGTGAAGGGGGGCCCGAGGGAGTGATGGAAGAGCTAGTCCCCTAAGCTGAGGGATTTTGATGGGAATGAGAAAGAACAAAGGATCCTGGAATAAACCCCACGGGAGAACATAACAACACGATGCTGCAGGTAAAAACTTCCTGAATGAGGCCTTTAAAGAGACTTCTGTTTAGAATCTTTAGGGAAAGGCTCTAGACGGGAGAGGGTTTTCTACCCTTTGCAATTATGTCATCATGCTAGATCTCAGCTCTCCTCAGGCTCGGAGCAAGGAAAAGCAGGTGTAGTCTATCTCAGCGGCATGTACTTCCGCTCCCTCCCCGAGGATGGGCGATGAGCTGCAGAGTCTCACTGGGGCCGCATGGCTGGAGCCAGGCCACCAATGCCCAGCTTGTTCAAAGCTTGCTTTGTCCTTTGCCCTGGCGGCTGCAAGCCCAGTTGGAAGCTCCTGACAGGCCAGCCTGACACACATTTTGGTCTTCTTACTCTACTGCAAACGGCAGAGCTGGCACTCACCGCTCACAGGCTGTATGTTTGGCATTGCATTTGCTATCTTCTGACTTAGCAGCCTCTAGAGAGGATATAAAGCACTTATCTGTGCCAATGTTTCAAACTTTAGTGTGCATCAGAATCACCCAGACGGCTTGTTAGAACACAGAATGCCGGGTCCACCTCAGAGTTTCTGATTTCGTAGGTCTTGGGTGGGGGCTGAGAATCTACATTATTGGCAAGTTCTCAGGAGATGCTGGGATCTAGGTGCTTCAGGTTTGGGGAGCATGCTGCTCAGTGCAAACCACAGAACCAGGGAAACACCTTTCTTTGGGCAACTCTGTATTCCTCCATCTGTTGAAAGAGCCAGGGTCGGTTCTGGAAAAGACTCCATGCTTTCTGAAGTTGAAGACAGTAAGAGACTATGCACATTGCTGAACTATAGATGGAGAAAGGTATTACTTAGTGCCAGATGTAACGTGGTAGTTAAAGCTATAGGTTGTGCCATCAGGGCTTTGACAGAGACATCACCATGGTGGGAGTTGGGAGAAGCCATAAAAGATTTGGGGGGGCATGTGGTAGGGGTGGGAGAATGGGAAAGAGAAGAGAGAGGCAGGCATTTGTGATGGACCCAGAAGAAGTGGAGAGGATATGGTAGAAGAAATTGGGCCACAGCAGTACTGTGGGTTGATTTGTGTCCTCCAAAAAGATATGCTGAAGTCCTAACACCTGGTACCTGTGAACGTGACCTTATCTGGAAATAAGGTCTTTGCAGATGTGATAAAGTTAAGATGAGCTCATAGCGGAGTAAGGTGGGCCTTTAGTCCAACATGACCCGTGTCCTTATAAGAAGAGGAGGAGCACACCGAGACAGACACACACACA
>NW_007730197.1:73082-75674 GCF_000696425.1 Galeopterus variegatus
ACACACACACAGAGGGAAGACAGCCGTGTGACTATGGAGGCAGAGATTGGAGTCATGCAGCCGTGAGCCAAGACAGGCCACAGGTTGGTGGCAACCGCCGGAAACTAGAGAGAGAGCACGGCCTTTCTGGTACCTTGATTTTGGACTTCTGGCCTCCAGAACTGTGAGAGCATAAATTTCTGTTATTGAAGCTGTCAGTTTGTGGGACTTTGTGATGGCAGCCCTAGCAAAACACAGGCAGGGTATGCTGATTTTCTTCTTTCAAAGCTGTTAGAGTAAGGAAGGAGCTAAAGGTCAGCAGTCCCATTTGCTTGCCTTTGAGGCGGGTCCGCTGAGCCTGAGAGGGGCCCAGAACACTTTCCTCTAGGTCAATGCCCTCATTTTGCTGGTCCTATGACATCTACCTGGTCACACCATGTCCTGCCTTGGCCTATTGGGCTCGCATGTGTGTGAAGGGGGGAAGCCCCACCCCTACCTAATGTCAAGCTCTCGGTGGCCCAAGTCCTGTTCGTGGTCCTGCATTTCCTAACAGCGGCGGCCGGTCGGCTCTGCTAAAAGTGATGAGGACTCCGTCTTCCCTGAAGGAAGCCAACGTTGTAAGGATTGGGAAGGAGTCTGTGAGCCTGATTAGAAGTTCTCACGCAGGGCTTTATGCCAACAAGGACGCTTGAGACTTGATGATGCATGAGACCCAGCGAATTCTCTCCATTAGGCCTTCAGGCTGCAACTCTGCCTTCATAAGCTCAAGGTGATCATACTTGGGCCAAGCAGTACTTGTATCTTCTCATTACCCTTTTAAAAAATGCAACAAAGCCCACAGTGTGACACCACTCACATCTACCAGGACAGCTGTAATTGAAAAGACAGGTAATAACAAGTGTTGCTGAGCACATGGAGAAGTTGGAGCCCGCATACACTGCTGGTGGGAGTGTAAAATGGTGCAGCCACTTCAGGAGACAGTCTGACAGTTCTTCAAAAAGTTAAACATGGAGTTACCATATGACTGAGCAATTCTACTCCTACGTATGTACTCAAGAAATTAAAACGTGCCCACACAAAGACTTGTATTTGAATTGTCATCGTAACATTATTCACAGCAGCCAAAAAGGGGAAACAAACAAAGTGTGCACCAATATATGAACGGATAAACAAAATGTGGTATATCCATGCAGTGGAATATTATTCAGTCATGAAAAAAGAATAAAGTACTGTTAAATGTCACAACATGGATGAACTTTGAATATATCGTACCAAGTAAAAGAATCAAGGCACAAAAGGCCACACATTACATAATTCCACTTATAGGAAAAGCCTAGAATAGACAGATCTATAGAGATAAGAAGAAGATTAGATCATCAGTGGTTGGGGGAGGGGGAAATGGAAGTGAACGCTGATGGGGATGGTGTTTCTTTTCAGGGTGATGAAACTGTCCTGAAATTAGATAGAAGTAATAACTGCACAACTTTGTGAGCATACTAAGAACCACTGATTTGCACACTTTAAAAGGGTGAATTTTATGGTTATATAAATTGGGTGTGTGCGTGTGTGTGTGTGATGCCAAAAAACTCAATAAAGCAGTCTATGGGTGCTTAGGGATCAAACAAAGAGAAATGACTTGTGACTTCATATGGAGCAGATGTGTTTTCTTCCTCCCACGCCTGTTATTTGGTGTCGTATGTCATGTGTACTGCAGGTTCCTGTGTAAGAGGATATGATGCTAAGAGCAGCACCTGATGAAGATTATCATGACACCCGTGAGCTCCGTGGATTGGAGCAAAGGGAGGCTGGAGACTGTGAAAGCAACAGAAGAGATGCAGCTACAAAAGATGAGGAACCGAAGACCAATCCTGGGAAGTTGCCGTAGTAACAGAATAGCAGGACACAGGAGAACAAGGAGCAAAGTTACGTGGGGAGCGTGTCAGAACGTAGAGATGGCAGGATGACCCAGGGACTGGGGAGGCTGCCCAGACTCACCCTCGGGGCTCTAGGAGGCCTTGCCTGTCAGTCAGAGGTGCTCCACCAGTTGATCACCATTGGCCATTTTAGCTCCACGATGCATGTGACAAGGGGGATTTAAGGTCTCCAAATACCCCCAATTATAGCCCCTCTCCATCTTCCTGTGGTAGCAGCTATCCAACGATGTCTCCCCAATGGACCATGCTTCCTAATGCTACATCCTCATCTAATCCACACTAAGCCTGACATCATGCAATAAATCCCACTCTCCTGAAAGCACCATGGCATCAGGAGGCACAAGCTAGCCATGTGAAGAAGCCTTGGGTGGAGAGGTTCCCAGCCCGCCCTGGGCACGACAGCACAGGAGCCATCCTGCATGTCCAGCCTAGGCGAGACCTCAGAGGACTCCTGCCCAGTTGACATTAGATGGCAACTACGTGAAAGAGAGGCCCCCACTGAGCCCAGTCAACTGACAGGGCCATGAAAGAGCATGAGAAACACTTTTATGTCTCTAAGTTTTGGGGTGGTTTATTACACAGAAAGAGTCAGCTGGAACACTAGCCCAAGAAGCCACGTGAGGGCCACTCTCCGCAGACACTGGGACTATTCCATGGACTGGGGTTAGAGAGGGGCTGT
>NW_007730197.1:76494-78550 GCF_000696425.1 Galeopterus variegatus
GCGCTTCCCAAGCGGTGCACTATCCAGTGCGCCACCGGGCCGGCCCGGCTTTAGTAGTTTTGCCAAATGTGGAGGACCCAGTGACAGCAGCCCTCTCCATGTTTCACCGTTGCCCCCAGAGAGTCGGGAGATTTCAAACGGCTCTGAGCACGGAGCCTGCAGAACTGACTGCGGTTGCCTGCTTCCAGCAGCTGCTTCCCTGGAGCACCCAGGGATTCGAGCAATACCCAGGACCCTGCCATTTGTCACCTGGCTAAGTCCCCTTTTCTCCACCCTGGAGCTCTGAAATGCCCTGCTGCTGCCTCTTCTGGGCACGGGACCTCACTGAGGGAACCTGGGAAAGATCTGGAGAGGGAAGAGTCTCCAGAAATCAATGCCCAGCAGACCCCCACACCCCCACCCCCAGGCATGCTGGAACCCACTCCATGCCCTGGCGCTCCCTGCCTGTTGACTGGGGTTTCTGTGTATTTTATAGTTTATTACTGTTGGCCCAGAGCCAAGGCTGCAGATACATGTTTATGCTGGCAACAGGGGGCAGCATTTCCTGGGCTGCATTTCAGGCCAAATCATGTTTCAGAAGTTTTCTTTGTACGTGGTGTCAGTTTTCTCCTCTTCACCCTGTGCCTGGGTCAAAACAGAGGTTGGGACGAATGTTCGATTCTTACCCCCGTGCCCGGCCCTTTAGGAAGGCACACCAGCTCACTCTGTAGGTGAAGCCCTTCCCCCCGAATGCAGGCGCTTTGTAGTTTCTCATGGATGAGACCAATGTGTTCTCTGACTGTCAAGGCCAGAGCCACATAAAGGTACTGTATGTGACACTGAGGGTACAGCCATCTATGTCGTTGGCATTTGGGCTCATGGTTTCCAGATTGGCTGGCACATTCAGGGGTCCCCAGCAGTGTTTCTGATGGTCCTTTCCTGTGTTGAGCATAATAGTAGCCAACACAACGCCCAGTGGTTAAGACTTGGAGGAGATAGGTAGGGACTTGGGCAGAGAATGATAAATGCAGACAGCCTGTTAATGGAATCTGTATTAAAATATCAACCCACTCATTGCACACACTCATGCACATGTGCACGAATGATTTGAGTACATTTAGGCAAAACAGGATTACTCGTTATGTGTCAACAGCTAAAAATTGGAGCAGTTTGCAGGTTCCATACACAATCGGATCCTTAGGGCTTGCCCTGGGCTGGGGATCTGACCAGCAGCTCGCCCTTGACCTGTGATTCCATTGCACCAGTGGCTTGAAAAGGAGCAGCCCAGCGGCAGCCAGGGAGGGGACAACGGGGCCAGCTGGAAATGGCCTCCCGTCTGCCCTTGGGCAGGTCCCAGAGCCCACTGAGCACCACCCAGGGCGGTTTTGCTTTCTCCACCTCCTCTGCTTGCTCCCCAGCCTTGGCTCCAATTCCACACTAAGGATGGAAAAACAGAATCACAGGGAAGTAAAGTCATTTACTGGGCATCCAGCGAAGAGCAAGAGAGCCGGTCAGAAGCCAGGGGGGACTGTGCAGCCCAGAGGCATGAAGAGGGCTTGGGAATGCTGGGCAGGGCTGGAGCAGGAGGACGGTGATCCACTGAGCCTATCTCCTGCCGGGGTGGGTGAGCTCTGAGCTCGGGCAAACAGCAGAAAACCCGTGTCATGGGAGGAAGTTCACTGCCCACCTTTGATCCTGTATCTTTGTCTTTAACACAGCTAGATAGAGGAACGCTCCGCCTCTTCCTTACCTCTTGCTTACTCTTTGGCAAATCACGTAGATGTGGAAAATGTTTTGTAAAATGCGTATGTCAGATAGGCTCACCATTATCACCGTTGCCAACAGCAAGAGAAGATTGGGCCTCAAGAAAACCCTCATGCCAGCCTTCTGTGGGCCACCTGGCAAGTCCGGCAAGAGAGGTTCTGGATCGCTGCCATCTGTCCTTCCCTCCCACTACACACATGTGTGACTCCTCACATCAAGAGAGGGAGTCCAATCCCTTCCCCTTGAAAATGCGCTGGCCTCAGGAACTTCGTGGCTAACACAGTGGTGGAGTAGCATTCTAGGACTTCTGGGG
>NW_007730197.1:78641-88411 GCF_000696425.1 Galeopterus variegatus
CCACAGGCATCTGGGCCCCCTGGTTCTCCTGCCTAAGACCCTACAGTCTGAACAGCTTTATGTTCTGGCTAGCGTGGCCTCTTCTCACTCTGTCCCTTGGTGTCATTCCCCATTTTCTGCTATCTCCTCAGGTAGCCCAGGGTCACTGTCAAGTCAGGCTCTTTGTACAGGTTCCTTGCAGGGACAAAGATGAGATAAGAAGAGTGAAAGCCCAAGGAAGTGACTTTGGTTGGTGCCCTGGACATTCTGTTCTTGGCTGGAGACTTGCCAACCAAACTCTGAGCTTCCCACAGGCATCTGGGCCCCCTGGTTCTCCTGCCTAAGACCCTACAGTCTGAACAGCTTTATTTTCTGGCTAGCGTGGCCTCTTCTCACTCTGTCCCTTGGTGTCATTCCCCATTTTCTGCTATCTCCTCAGGTAGCCCAGGGTCACTGTCAACTCAGGCTCTTTTACAAGTTCCTTGCAGGGACGAAGATGAGATAAGAAGAGTGAAATCCCAAGGAAGTGACTTTGGTTGGTGCCCTGGACATTCTGTTCTTGGCTGGAGACTTGCAAACCAAACTCTGAGCTCTTGCAGGGACGAAGATGAGATAAGAAGAGTGAAATCCCAAGGAAGTGACTTTGGTTGGTGCCCTGGACATTCTGTTCTTGGCTGGAGACTTGCCAACCAAACTCTGAGCTTCTTCAGGCATCTCTGAACAGTGTGGCAGGGACCCTCACATGCAGCTCTGTTCCAAGATCTGGAGCATTCTGGGATTTCCATGTCCATTTTCCAGCCAGCAGAGCATAGCTCCTGTCCCTTTTGCCTGGCCTTCTCTGCTTTGACCCTCACTGCCCTGGGAAAGACCCTCAGATCTTAGGGCTAATTAGCCACTCCCAGTGAGACCGGCAGAGAGGCGGCTCTGACTGAAAGGGGAGCTGCTTGTTTAAGGGAGGTGGGTGGTCTCTAGCAGGACCTTCAGATTAACCCAAGCCCTTGCTCTGAAAACACAACAGGGGCAGCCTCGGATACCACTCAAGATAAGTGCAAGCCAGGCATGAGGCCCCCTTTGATTCAGGCGCCTCTGAGGGGAGGAGGAAGGAAGGGGAGGCAGGGCAGAATTCTTTCTGGCTCCAGCCAGACACCAGAGGGGTAGGATGTCCTGAGGCAGAAAAGAAACAGAGATCCGCGGCAGCCCCCAGGTTGCAATTGGGAGGATGTTTCGGAAGACTTTGCATTGCTGAGCAACCCCACAGGGTCTTGTGTCTCCCATTTCCAGGAATAGCAGGAAGATTTGCTCCGAAAGCTCCTGCTTAGAGTCTGTTTTCCTTGACTTCCTGCAAGACCTTCACACTTCTGCATGGGGCTCCTCTCTTCTAAGAAAGCAGGTAATGGTCTCCCATGAGTTTCCCAGAATAAGTCACAAAGGTTTGCATACAAAAGTCTTGCAAGAAGTCTCCAAACAGATAAGAAAACTTAAGGGTTGGGACTTTAGGGGACTCAGAATATAACACTTCTCTTGGACATCTGTTGGGGAGTGGAAGCAGGAGTCACATTGATGGGTGTCAGGGTGGCACCTCTATTGCTTGCAAAGCTGATTGGAGAATGTGGCCTTAGATGTGCAGATAAAGGGACCTGCCACTTAGACCTATCTTCCCCCCAATCCCACATGGCCCTGTTCTCCTTAGCGCAGGTGGACCCTGACCTGGAGGGAGAGTCTGAGCACAGCCTGACAATTCAGCTCCAAGCCCCCTGGGGAGCACTCTGAGGCCACTGAGTTTCTGGGTGGGATTTCATCTCCATGAGGACATGGAGTCCAGGGAGAAGAGGTCCCCCCCACCAGAAAACAAGGAAGCAAACTAAGAAAAGCCAGAAGATTTCAAGGAACTCAGGTTCAGCTTACTAGTTTTTGAATATCTTTTCACACCTTCAGGAGTGACAAGATGCAGTAGCATCTGGACCGGACGGACATGACATGACCTGAAAAGAACGTGAAAGAACGTGACCAGATGGGACGAATGGCCTTTGGAGCCCTAGTGTTAGCATCTGGAATGAGCAGTGACAGTTCCTACCTCATGGGAATGCTGTGCGCATTATAGAAGTTGGGCGACCAACCATCCCAGTGTCAGCGTCCCAAAAAACCCCTCTGTCCCAGGCAAACTGGGACAGTTAGTCACCCTATTGGAAGCACCTTGTACATGGTAGGTGCTCGGGAATTATTTCCTTCCCTCCTTCCTTACACTTTATTCTGAGAGTGAGACCTGGACATTTGTTCAAGCAAGGAGCTCATTCTCTCCCTTGGACCTTTGAACTTGGAGCCCCATCTGGAGCCTGGAATAAACTGACTTGTGCTTTGGAGGAATATTCCTGTGGCATCACCCCAAGAAAAGTCAAGTGGAATCATTTTCTGGCACACAGCTAAGTACACATTGCTGAGAAAATGTTCGGACTTCCTTTTGAGGATGCTGGGGGCAGCAAGGGAGCTTGCGAATTAGTTCATGATCAACCACATCACCATCCCAACCACCAGCCCCCCATGCCCTAAAGCCCACCTCTGCCATTTGCAGCTAAGTGCAACATCAGAGTCCCCACTCACACTCTGTATGGGCACAGCCGTGGCTGTCCATGAAGCCAGAATGCACCTGGAAAATGGGAACCTCTGGGACATGCACGCTTATCGTCTAGAAACCCTGCTTCACTCCAAAGCCCATGTTCTTGACTGCTGAGCTCCGTGTCTTCCTGTTGTAACTGGGTCAGAACAGACGCCATCGCTGTCATTACCCACGGGGGTCTGGGGTCCATGTTCTGCTGGGTCGTTGCTGCCACTCCTGCTGTGACAGCCTGGGTCTCCTGGTTCCATCACAAGCCAGTGGGGTCCACCCTGCTCCTCCCTGCTCAGTCCCATGTAGCCAGTGCAGCAGGAGGCTGGACTGATTCTCTGACCAGGCAAGGCCACCTGTGGGCCACCTGTGGGAGGGGTGGGGGAGAGTGGCCAACACTGAGAAAGCCTCGGCCCAGGCCTAAGCCAGGGGCTCTGAGCAGGGGCACATGGTGGGCTTCCCCAGCCACTCTGCTCCAGGAGTGCAGAGAGAAGAGTCCCTACTGGCCCCCAGAGAAGCCTCCATTGACTTACAGGCCTCCAGGAACTGGGTGACACCTCGTGTGGAGCCAGTTGCAGCTGTCATCACTCGTAATGAAGCAAAATGACCAAATGGCTTGTCCTCCCATCACCGATGGCTTCCTCTCTGGAGCCTCCAGGGAGCCTCCTGGCTTCTGCTCTCCAAGGCCCGGTGCTCTAGGCAGGACTCTGCTCAGCCACCCAGGAGGCTGTCGTATGTGGACGCGTCCGGGCAAGGCCCAGCGCCTGCGTCACAGCCAGCTATGGCTCCTGATCCAGCTCAATAAAAACCCAGACGGTGTCTCACAACTGTGTCATAGGGAGGTTGTCCTGACATTGGCCACAGGCAGGGGCCCAATGCAGGAGGAGGGGCTGAGTGAGCCCCTGGCGTCACCCCAGAGGCCCCCAGCCAGGTTTGGAAATCCCTGCTTCACTGATTAACACTCACATTCTATACTTGAATGCCGGT
Organism: Galeopterus variegatus; assembly: GCF_000696425.1. NCBI lineage: Eukaryota > Metazoa > Chordata > Mammalia > Dermoptera > Cynocephalidae > Galeopterus > Galeopterus variegatus. The sequence continues at coordinate 82,210 of NW_007730197.1, forward strand.
CCCACCTCCTTCCTCAGCTTCCCATTATGATAAGATTTCAAATGTCTGCAGCTCTGTAAGGTTCTAACACGCCTCCATAGCCTCCCCATGCTGCAAGGAAGGTGCTATGACTCCTGCTCTGCAAGGAGAGGACCCGGAGGCTCCAGCCGGCTCTGCACTTGAGGACCAGCATGCAGGGTGGGCTCTCAGCAGGTGTTTCTCCAGTTTCCAGCTGAGTGACCCTGCTCCCTCCTGACCCCCACCCTGCCTAGACATGAATATGGGGTCGAGGAAGTGCCCGGGATGAACGTGCATGTGACCTGCAGGAGCCAGGGAGTCACCACCTGCACGTGGGGCTCGGGCTCTGGGCAAGCCTCCCTGACACTCATTTCTCATCCTCCCTCCTGACCCCCACCCTGCCTAGACATGAATATGGGGTCGAGGAAGTGCCCGGGATGAATGTGCATGTGACCTGCAGGAGCCAGGGAGTCACCACCTGCACGTGGGGCTCGGGCTCTGGGCAAGCCTCCCTGACACTCATTTCTCATCAAGATGACAATGGTCTAGACTGGACCTCACTGCCTCCCTTCCCAGTCCTGCTGTGGTAGGATGTCCAGGCTGCTCCACTACTTCCTGCCCACATCTGTCCCCCTCAATGTGTGCATGCATGTACATGTGTGCACGCACACACATGCACACACACACACGCGCATGCACGCACACACACACACACACACACACACACACACACACACACACACGCTTTCCTCCCTCAGTCACACCTCTAGGTGTATAACACTGAGGATGCATCCCTGGGAATCCTACTGCGTTATCGGCGTGTGTACGCCCCAGGCAGCCTAGGCGGGAGAGGAGGATCAGGGCTCTCCCGGAGGTGGGACTGCGATCCTCAGTGAGGTTTTAGTTCTGTGTACTCTGGCCTGGCCATCACCTTCCTACTTTGCAGATTGATCTCTGGTCTCAGTGACAGCTGCCTGCCAGGTGCTGGGAGTGCAGGCTGTCCCAGCTGGGCTCTCTGGGCAGCAGATGCTGAGGCAGAGTTAGGAGTGCAAAGGATGTCCTGAGAATACCACCTGGGAAGGAAGGAGCAGAAGCAGGACTGGGCAGGGGGTGGCCAGGCTGGGATGTAGACATGACAAAGTCCCTGCCAGGCCCCGAGAGCTCTGGAGCAGGAATCGCTGTTAGGGACCCCGCTGGGCAGAACAGCTATGCCCTATACTTCTGACTTGCTCAGTCGGTGCCTGGGGCCTCCCCAGGAGTAGTGTCACATGGGCTAGGAAGCAGCCCCGGAGGGCAGCCCTTGGCTAACCACGTGTCTGGCATCTCCATGCCTGTGACACTGTCTTACAGTGGAAGGCAAGATGCAGCCACCACAGAGCCCACGGGTCAGGACGCTGTGAAAACATGAAGGCTCCTGCCCTGCAGGACCGGGGGCAGGGGCTAAACCGTGAGGGAGGGGTGCCAGCAGGGAATGGAGAGGGCATCCCTGGCAGGGATCAGCACACACAGGGTCAGGAGCCAACGGCAGTTATGGTGACATCTGGGGCTGTGGCTGCAGGACTCTTTTGGAGCCAACCAGGCCCTTTCCGGGAGGCTGGCAGGAGCTTTCTCTCTGTCTTCTCTACTCTGTCTGAAACCATGAGAGCCTGTGCTGTCCCAAGTTCACTTCCTCTCCATCCCCACCATCTTTACTTTGAGCGTGGGACCAGAACCTGCCAGCCCCACTGCGGGGATCTTGTTTCCCGCAAACATCTTGGGCCTTGTCTGCCCAGCCCGGGGTGCTCGTTATGGAGGTGGGGCTGGCAACAGGGCACATGACCAGCTAAACCCAAACCGCTCTGCTAATGTGCAGCGGGAGGAGCTATTGTTTTTGGCCTTGGGAGCCAGCTCAAAAGCCGGGGTTGATTCTGGTCATATGCAGCCGTGGAATTGAGCAAGCAGAGGGCGAGAGCAGCGGCCCCAAGGAAAGAGCGAGGGGGCTGGGAGCACGGGCCCAGCTGGGCCATGCCGCACCCTGGACGGCGTGCCTTTGGCTGCTTTAGGAAGGAGGAATTTAAGGGGCACACACAGCTCCTCAAAGAAAATCCTTCTCATCTCCGTTCCCCAGAGAGTAGTTCAGCCCAGGCCTGGCCCCAAACTGTGTGTGTGGGGGGCGGGGGGTTAGTTCAACCCTGAGGTCCACCCGCCTCTGGCACAGCCGGCATCTACACAGCGACTGCTTTTCTCCCTTTAATTCGATTCTCCCTGGTAGCCCGCAAAGAGTTATTTTCTAACAGGAATCTGTTTTGTTTGCTGAGCACAAGCTTCCATTCCATTAGAGAGAAACACAGGGCTCCTTCTATCAAATCTCCCTTAGGGACCTGGTCTCTACTTTGAAGTAAAAGCATTTTGAGGAACCGAGTTCCCTGACTTCGGTGGCCCTGCTGCATCTCCGCAGGCTGAGCCGGGTCCCCAGCAGCCCCTCGCTCAGCTGCACTTGAAGATCTGCAGGGCTCGTCAACACGAATGTTTGGTTCAGGAGGCTGGGGAGGGCTGGGACCCTGCATATCTGACAAGCTCCCGGGCGACGTCCACCTGCTGCTCTGCAGGCTGCAGTCACAAAGGCTGAAGACTCACCAGAATTCTGCAGTCCAGAGGACCCGCCAGACCCTCAGAGGCTGACGTCTTCATGGTGCTCCTGGTAGAGCCGCCAGATGCTCCCAGCCCAGCCAGCACGCAGAGATCACACAGTCCATGACCCACAGTGCAGTAAGAAGGGTCATCCACCACCAGGCCTCACCAGACCACAGGGGACCTCGGAGTGGATGAGCAGTCCAGGGAGGGGAGAGGTGTGGGGAGAGAGGATGTGCAGGGACAGAGCTGGGGAAACCCAATGTCAAGGTTACCAGTGGGGAAAAGGAGCCTGCCGGGAGGTGTGGGGAGGATCCGTAAGGGAAGCATCACCATGGAAACCAAGGAGGAAATGGTCCACGTGCTCCACGTTGCAGGGAAACTGTGACAGTTGGAGCTGCTGGGCCCAACAGCAAGTCGCTCGCTCACTGGCTGGTGGCTCACTGGGAGGATGGGGTGGAAGCCAGTGAGCACAGGAGGGGTGAGGGGTCAGGTGACGAGCTCTTTTGTTTGTTGGAAGGAAGAGTGTTGCAGGAACCAGCAACAAGGAAGGGGTAAATAGAGAAGGTGACAGGAGCAAAAATGGGCCATCAAAGGGCACAGCCCCAGAAGGCAGATGGGAAGGGAGTGGGCACAGGGGGCCGTGTAGAGGGCGGCAGACCTCAGAGGAGAGCATGTCCATGGCCTCAGCCACAGCTGCTGGTGGGAGGTGAGGCACCTGCAGACAGTGGACCAGAACGTGGGTTCCAATGGCTCCGGTGGGCACACTGTGCTCTGAGTTTCTCCAGCAACACTTTGCAGCCCAGATGGCTATCAGCACTGAGAAAGGGACAGACAGATCAATCCATGGCTGGGGTGTTGCCAGGGGGTTAAACCAAGGAAGAGTGAAGGAGGAGATACTCGTGGGAATGTGGCTACAGCAGAGGTTCACGGAGTCTCAGACAAAGGCAGGAGGGAGTGAGGGACTGGGACATCCAGAGTGACTGATTGAGACCATTAAGAGCAAGTTACAGAGAAAGTGAGAAGATTTAGTTCTGGATAAATGGGTAGCAGAGGAGCGATTACAATTATTAGATGTGATCAGGCAAGAAACCAGAGTCCATGATGACAGGCCAGTCACTCCCCAGGGTGGCCACCTAGGAGAATGACTATTTAACCACTCAGCTCAGTGGAGACCCATCCATCACCCTGTTCCTGGGATGCAGACCCACAGAAAAATCACGTTCTCAGTACAGCACCCTCCTTGTGCTGATGAACAGCCAGACACGTGGTGGTGACATCTGAAACCAGTCCTCCACTAATGAGAGACATCAGGGCTGGTCCCCATGGCCAGATGCAGGTGCTGTGGTCTCGTAGGTGCTCCAGGGGGCAGCCTCAGCTTCCCAAGGCAGGGGCTGTCTCTGAGGGCTGGTCTTGTCCACCCAAGTGACCCAGAAGCAAGGAGATGTCACCAGCCCCTACAGGGCAAATATGAGCTGAGATATGATGCAGGGCATTGAGCAGCCATTGTGTCAGAAAGAAACAAAGAAGATGCCCCAGGCAAGTGAAGCCCCGTGAAGAGAGGGAATTCTGTACTGTTTTTTTCTGCTAAGGATCCTGATAATTCACGTCCTCTAAACTGACCTTAGGTGACACCATTAGGTCCCAGTCAACTCTATGTTCTGTGAGTGTTACATACATTCTTTCATTTAATCTTCACAACATTCCTGAACTGGAAAAATGTGAACTGGCTTACACGCATTTCTATCTGGACACCTTTGTTGACCTAACTGGAAGAATACGCAGGACAGTGGTAGAGAAATCTGTTTTCTGGTTTACTCTTTCTCATCTAAACATACCCATTTGAGTGGGACAGCTCTATAGTCCCATGCAAAAGAATTAATTTGTACCCCTACTTCATACCATATACAAAAATGAACTCAAAATCAATGACCTAATATAAAATTTAAACTGTTAAACTCTTGAAAGAAAACATAGAGGTAAATCTTTATAATCTTAATTTTGCCAATGGATTCTTAGACATGACACCAAAAGCGTGAGCAAAAACAACAAAAAAGTTAGATGAATCGGACTTCACCAAAATGTAAGACTTTGTGCATCAGAGGACATTATCAAAAGTGACAAAAGACAACCCACGGAATGGGAGAAAATGCTTGCAAATCATATATCTGATAAGGGTCTAGCATCCAGAATTTACAGAGAATTCTAACGACTCGATATAAAAAGATGAACAACCCAATTTAAAAATGAGCAAAGTATCTGAATCCACATTTCTCCAAGGAAGATGCACAAATGTCCGGGAAGCCCAGGAGGAGCCCCTGGCGTCATTAGTCACTGGGGAGGTGCGCATCAAAACCACAGAGAGCCACTGCCTCTATTCACTAGGGTGTCTGCGATCAAAACTTTGATAATAACAGGTGTTGGTGAGGACGTGCAGAAGTTGGAACCCACACACTGCTGGGTGGGAGTGGGAAATGGTGCAGCTGCTTTGGAGAACAATTTGGTGATTCCTCAAAAAGAGAGATATAGAGTTTCCATGCGATCCAGCAATTCCACTCCTAGACCTATACCCAAGAGAAATGAAAACATCTGTCCACACAAAATTTTGTCCATGAATGTTTATAGCAGCATCATTCATAACAGCAAAATGTAGAAACAACCTGAATACCCATCAAAGGATGCATGGACAGACAAATTGGGGATTATCTATACAACGAAATAGTGTCCATCCATGAAAAGGGAGTGGAGCACAAGCTACAACATGGATGGACACTGGAAACACATGCTAAGTGCTGTGTGAAAAAAGTCGGACACAGAAGGCCACATACTGCCTGTTTCCTTCTATGTGACATATCCAGAATAGCAAATCCATAGAGTCAGAGCAGATTAGTGGTTCCCAGGGGATGGGAGGAAGCGGGATGGGGAGTCATTACTTAGTGAGTATGGGGTGTTTTTATGGGGCAATAAAAAAGTTTTGAAACTAAAGAGAGCTAGTGGGTTCACAGCACTGTGAACACATTGAATGCCACCAAATTGTACGCTTTAAAATGGCTAATTGCATGAATTTCACCTCGATTAAAAAATTTTTTTTCAGGTTACACTTGAAAGGGGAAGTAGGGACTTTCTGAGTCAATTACAGGATCACAGTTATATTCAACACCCAGGCTCCCCAAACGGGGTGTACAAACTAATGCATGGTGCATTTTTCCAAAGCGATTGGAAAGTTCCAGATCCCTCAGAGGTATTCGTTGAACACAGTAACTAAATAAAATGAATGGTGAGGGGCCGTACGGGAGACAGTGGGCAATGATAAGGGCCAAAGCTCCTCTAGTTTAAGTTTTCTGATTCCTTTTGTCGGTGGGGAGGGTGACACCAGACAGCAAAGACCTGCAGTCCCCTCTCTGTGATCTTGTGATGGGGCTGGGCTTACCCAGCTCTCAGTGACTTTGACTGACATGAATACTTGCACCTGTGGCAGTTGCAGACACACAGTTAACAATGGTCTGAGACACTGTGGGGTGTGGAGCGAGGGGCAGGCGGGCTCCATTTCTACCCTCTCCCCCCAGTCAGGGCAGAGGGGGGCAGTGGTGAATGC
>NW_007730197.1:88884-94430 GCF_000696425.1 Galeopterus variegatus
AGGCGGGCTCCATTTCTACCCTCTCCCCCCAGTCAGGGCAGAGGGGGGCAGTGGTGAATGCGGCCCCCTTCCTTCCTACTGTGCCACCTTCAACAAGACCATTGGCTCCTCTGAGCCAGTTCTTACATCTGTAACAAGGGATAAAAGCAGCCAGTCACAGGGCTGCTGTAGGAGTGGACCAGCTGCTGTGTACACTGCAGGGCAGAGGGACATTAGGTGTGCAGAGACTCGTTACAGCGCCAGCTCAGGGAATGCTGGCCCATGGCCGATGGCCAGCACTCCTCTGCTGCTCCACGTGAGACATACGTATCTGGACATACCCCTGCCCTCTGTGACATCTGGGGCAGGGAAGCAGTCCCTGCTTGTGCTTGTCCTGTGCAGCTGCAGCTCAGCAGCCCTCATACAGCTGTTCAAGGCATGTGCCCACTCTCTTTAAGGGCCTCCTGCTCCCAGGTCCACAGGGGTCACTGCACAGGGACTAGGAGTCTGCAACTGAGTTTTCCACGCCTTCAGCAGGCCTGCCTCCCAGGAGGAAAGCATCAGGCACTCAACACCCCAGGGTGGTCAAGGGGGGCTGCAGGCAGCGTGGAGAGCCAAGTCTGAAAGGGGCATCACAGCTGCATCCTTGCCTGGTCGGTTCCAGCTTTAGGCAGATGCACCCTGGTGGCAGCCCCGGCCTCCCACAGGGCAGGGAGGTACCACAGGTCAGTGCCGGGCAGCGCTGCAGTCCCAGGCCAGGCCAGAGAAGAACCAAAGGAGGAGACAGGAGGGGCTCAGAGAGGGGCCGGAGCCAGCACTTACATCTCCCCGCCCGTGACTGAGCCTTCGTGGCCCCCTCCCGGATAAGACGATCTCTGCACAAATGCTGTTCAGTACCCTAAAGACCATCTTCTAAAGCCCTGGTATCCTTGAACGGAAAGTCTTTCTAAGATCTCATCTAACTTTTCATCCTGACAATGAGGAAGGGGAGGCCCAGAAAGAGCTAAGTTGGCAATGAAAATAAGATCAGAACTCTGTGTTTTGTCACCCAGGCCATTTCATATGTACTGACACTCATGTTGTGGCCTCAAAGCCAGGAGAAATAAAAAATGTGGGAAGGAGGGAATGAGGTCTCAGAATGGTGCGGTGATAGAAACAAGGTTGGGAAAATGCTCAAACTAGTAAGAAAGGAGAATGAAGCCCCTTGTAGGGTCCCCATGGACTGCCCCCCCATATGAGGGGTCAGGGCTTTGGGGTCAGAAGAGGGATCAGAAGGCTGAGGGCACCTCTAGGTCTGCACCTTCCCCTCGGTGTTACTGCAGATGAGTCGCTCCACTGACTTAGGCTCCGACTCCTGTGTCACCTGGGAAGAGGCAGGCCAGCAGTGCAGGGCCACGGCGAGTTACAGAGAGAGACGTCAGTGGCTGTGCTGAGCCACACGTGCCAGCCAGACTCATACTTATCATCCCAGAACCCCCAGAGTAGGCCTGGAGGAATGGAGGCGGCCAGGACGGTGGCCTCAGAGAGATGAAAGCCATCACTATGGCTGCTTCCCAGTCCCTCCCTCCTGCTCCAATGGTGCTCCTGCCACGGCTCCTCTCCCCAACACGGCACAGAGAGTGCAGCCACCCCACAGACGTCCCGCACCTCCCAGGTCTGGGCCGAGAGCAGCCAGCTGGCCGCCGAGGTGTTTTTCCACGCGGCCGGGGGCCCGCCGTGCCTGCTCCAGCAGGGGGGTGACTCACAGCTGGCAGGATTCTGCCTGGCGTTATTCTGAGATCCGGCTCCGTGATGGACTGATGTGACAGTTTTGTTCTCTCGGGCCCCTTTGATTTGTGAATCCCCCTTTGTGGCTTGTGGGGGATGCTCAGACCCTGCTGTTTCTGGGCTCCAGCGTCTGCTCGACTGGTCAGGCCGGGCCAGCTGCAGTGGGGGTGGCCAGCGGAGACGGGGAGCAGGAGCAGAAGGCCCAGCAAGGGCCAGGCAGCCTTGGCTTAGACAGGTCGGGCTGCACTTCCAGGCAGAGTGGGGCTGACTGGGTGGTCGTGGGAGAATGGGAAGGGCCTGCTCAGAGCCAGCTATGAACGGCCAGATCACAAACCACAGGGCTAGACAAGGGCTGCCCTGCTGGGCCTGGGCCTGGGCCCGGAGCTCTCTGTGGTGTCTGTGAAGGCAAGGGGGCAGACCCCAGAGGAGTCCCCCAGCACTCAGGAGGCAGCCAGCCCTTGGGAAAGAGGACTTAGGGCCTGGGAGGGCTCAGCTCTCCAGAAAAGACTAGGGGCCGGTCAGATGAGGTCTGTGGCACTTAAATTCAAGGCAGACAGTGCAACAGAGGAGGAGCTTCCAAGCCAGAGAGCTGGGTTCAAATCCTAGCCCTGCTTCTGGCTGATGCTAAGACCGTGAGCTGCTTGGAAAGGTTTATCTGAGTTGTACACATGCAGATGTGCCCAGCATCACATCTGCTCAGAAAATGTAGTCTCACACACACACACATGCACGTGCACACACACACACACACGCACACTCACACACACACACTGCTTACTCCCAACACCAACTCAGCAGGCACAACTTGTAGGGCCTTAACTGGTTGCTGAAAACTTCATGGTCACAGGAGTTCCCTCTAGACAAACAGCGAGCTGCCCCTGACAAAGCTTCCTACAGAAGAGGGAAAATGCAGACCCCAAATCAAGGTTTGCTGAATGAAAGGAGGAGATGGGAACTGAGAGCTTTGCAGACCCAGCAAGCTGTGCCCTGCTCACAGTTTCAGAGTCTCAGCCCCAAGGCCTCCCCCACCTGGAGGAGATGGCACAAGAGTTCGTCTTTGTGATGCAAAATCTGGGTTGGAAGAGGCCTCACGCGTCATCCCACCCTAGCACTGTGCAGCGCAGGACACCCCCACTACCAGCTAGAGCAGCTTCCCTTGGGACCCCATCAGGATAGTGTTGCCCCCTCCGGGCAGCCTTTGGTGCCAGCAAGGCCTCTGAATAGTGAAAACCTGTAGCAATTGAGCCTTATTCCCCTGCCAGGGGTCACACACATGGCTCAGCTTCCTGCTCCTCAAGACAAGCTGATGACACGTTGCAGGTTCCATGAATCTTCTCATCCCCAGAATAAACCATGGAGCATCGGCCCACCTTTCCAGGCAGGGGATGGCACTGGCAGGGACAATGCACTCCTTTACGGTGGAATGCGAGGACTCTGAGGAGGCTCCAGGGAGCCAGTGCAGATGACCCCCCGCCAGGGCTCCCCTCCTTGGGCCGGGGCGCTCTCTGGCCCTGCCGGGGCCTGGGTGCTGGCCTGCTGTCTGAGAGCCTTGTCTTCACCCCCAACCATGGCAGCTTTGATCCTGTGACTGTCAACTTTTCCATCAGAATTCAGAGGGCAGTAATAGTAGCTGTTTGCTTGTAAAGTGCTTGCAGCTCAGAGGGGAAAAGGTGTCAGACAAGTGTGAAATGTTTTTACTGGCACAGGCCAGGGAATACAATGGAAAATCACCAGCAGACAGTGGGACCTCAGAGGAAGCCATTCATCAGTTCCTCTGAACAAATGGATATAGGAAAAGAGGCCTCTCTCCTGCAGCCAGGTACCCCCAGCTCAGCCAGAGGGGCTGGAGGAGAGGCAGGTGAACACAAGGAAGTGTCCTGCTTCCTGACTTCCATCCATGTAGCAGCTATGCCTCTAGCTTAAAGACGGGCTGTCCGTCACACACCCTAGGGAAGGCTGCCGGCAGATAAGCCCAGGTACCCAGCTCCCAGGCAGCCAGCTCCATCAGAGGAGAAGTCTCCCAGAAGAAAAGGGCCAAAGGACCTAAACCACTGCAGCAACCATCAGGAAGAACCAATCCAGTGCTCAGACAAGGATGCACCTGCCAGACAGAGCAAGTGGGCAAGTGAACATGGAGACAGAAGGGTGACAGGACAGAGAGGCAGCCGAGGGCGTCGATGACACAATGAACTAATGGGAATTTTAAAAAACTCTAATCGGTATGCTCAGAAATTCGAGAGCATTTTATATTCATAAAAGAATATTCTTGGAATAAAAAACATCTTCTTTGACATTATAAATGTGGCCCACAATTCTCGGTTTCCAAAACAATCATCAGTAAATGAACCAAAAGATAGAGTCAGCAAAATCTGCCAGAACACAGGGCAGAAAGACAAGGAGAGGAGGTTCCCATTAAAATGACTCATATGTCCTGTTACGATGAATGAAAAAAACATCATAAAACATGTTAAAACACAAAGGATAAAAAGAAAATTATAAACACGGAGAGAGAAAACACAATCACCTATTAATGAATAAGACTGGCATCTCATTAACAAAAAGTGGTGGAACCGTATTGTTGAAATTAGTTGGAATTCCCAAACTTGCTGGAATTTGACAGAATCACAAGGACAATGGGAGATTTTAATACAAATCATGTTTAGATGGGAAGACTTAATAATACAAGGATACCAATTCTCCCCAAATTAACCCAGATATGAGGTTATTCTCCTTGACTCATGACTGTTAACGTTTGTGAATGAGCAATTACAGACTTCCACGGAGGAATCTGAATCTGAAACCAGTGCTGAAAAGAATCAGGGGACAGTTTAGAATCCACTCCAGTTATAGTGGTGGTGGTGGAGAAGAGGCTGGGGAGTGAGGTAAGGAAGTGGCGGAGGTGACAGCGGNGGGGTGGGGGTGATAGTGGTTGTGGGGTGGTGGGGTGGGTTTTGAAGTGGTGGCGGGAGCATGATGGTGGTAGTGGTGATGGTGACGGTGGTGGGGGGGGTCGTAGGGTGATGGTGGGATAGCAGTGTCCGGTATCCAGGGTCTAGTGGAATCGATGGCAATAGAATTGAGAAAATCATCTCTCGGCAGTAAGAGCAGGATCAGTGGTACCAGACTGTCCCCTAGCACCATCTGGCTGGGGTCATGGCTCTCTGATCTCCCTCCATCTTGGCCTCTTTTCTAAGGCTCATTTCCAAATACCCCATCCATTCACTAAAATATTCAGGATCCTTCTAATAAAACTTTTTTTTTTTTTTCTGCTTAAGGTAAGTTAGTTTCTGTTGCTTATAACCAAGAACACTGACTAGCACCAAGAATTTTCTAATCTGGAGTAAAGGCAGGCTTTTGTAAGCAGAACAGGAAACCAGAAATGTTATTTTAGAAGTAAAAGACTAACTCATTGAACCACAAAATTTTAAACCTAGTAGAAGAGAAGAGCCAAGTTATGAAGGGGCACATCCCATAAGAAAGGGAAAGGATGTAGGTACATAATCAGAGGCTCTGCCTCACAAGTAACTGAAGACTAAGACAATTAAATACCATTTTTGCCCTTCAGGTTAGGAGCAAAAACATAAGTGACACATAGCATCCAAGGCAGGAAGCAGGGGTTGGGGAGTGGGCTCTCTTGCAAAGCATCGGGCCATGCAACCAGGCAACATTTTGACTGGAAATTGAGGGATATCTCCCAGTATCTGGAGCAGAAATTCCTTCTACTCGAAAATGTTATTTCTTAGCATTTATCCTATAGAAATACTTTCACAACAGCAAAAATACATAAATAAATAAATAAA
>NW_007730197.1:95193-96658 GCF_000696425.1 Galeopterus variegatus
ATAAATAAATAAATAAAAGATGTTGATAGCTGAATTATTGTATTGATAACAGTCTCAAAGTGTGGACAACCTGAATATCATCAACGGGAGATATTTACTTCCAAAAAAACCCAAATGACCAAAACTCAGGAGGAAGTACAAAGCACTAAATTTGATCTCTATTTACTGGTCTAGAGGACTTCTAGGTTTTCTCTTCGGTGAAAAATAACACAATTGCAAAACACACTGTAGTATAATTCAATTTCTCTTTGTATAAAATGGCACAGAGGTAACTATGTTCACATTTTACTTTGTACGCCTCTGTAACAAATTAAATCGTACAGGCAGCAAGTTTTATTTTTGCAAGTTCTAAGTGAAACTAGAAGTAAAAAGGACTGGAGCCCACAGTAGCACCCCTTCAGGGAGAGATCAGCGTGAGCGCGCCACTGTTGGGGTGAACCCCGTGAACCTGCTGCGAGTACCAGGCTGGGTGCAGGCGGGACCTGGACTGTGTCCTGTGTCTCCCTGCAGGGGCAGGTGGAGGAGAACAGGAGAAAGCATGAAGGGAGGCCGGCTTTATCCTACAGCTGCAGGAAAATCCCAGCAGCATCCAAACAAGCTAATGGGAGCAACACTGCAAAGACTAATATAGCTACCTTGTTTAAGAACTTTCCGGGTCCCTTAATGTTCCATACAAAAAGTGACATTAACTGCAAGGAAAGCCCCATGTGACCAGCAGTATCACTAGCAGAAGAAAAGATGATTATTTGACCCAGTAAGTACAATACACTGTGGCCGCAGCACGTCCTGATGGAACGTTACTGGGGGGCTACCTGACATCTCTGACTTACAGTGCCAAAGTAAATGACAAACAGGACTAATAAAAATGCTGCAGACATTCATCCCTACTTTCCATTCCATTTTGCACAGAAGGTGAAAAGATGCACATGCCTGTAACAGGACTGGATGAAACTCACGACCCACCAGTGGGGCATCCTCGTGTCTGTGTTGGTGGGCATTTTTGTCATCTGAAGGGGACTTTCATTCAAGGCGACACTCAGGCAGGAGTGTAGCTTCATCAGGAGGAGGTCTGGGCTCGAAAAACACTTCATCCATGCTGGGAGTTTTCTGGACAGGGTTCGGGGATGGGTGGAGCTGGCTTGTCCAGGAGCTGTGTTCCTGGAAAGTGACGCACAGCTCCTGTTCCAGTGGGTCAGCTCACCTTTCAAAAGAAGCCGCAGGAGAATGTTCTTTCAAGAAATGATGCTTTCCTGAGTGCATGATTTGCTCCTTCCCCAAACTGAGTGCTCATTCACACGAAGACTGAAGGGAAATCTCTGCTGGGAGTCATGGGTTGTAGCAGAGCTTGGCTGTGAGATGGATTTGGGTTCGAGCCATACCTTTAAGTAACTTTGGGTAAGTCACTTCTTGGGACCTTGTTTTCCTCTTTTATAAAATGGGCATATTACCATCTTCTCCACAGGAC
>NW_007730197.1:97036-100717 GCF_000696425.1 Galeopterus variegatus
TTCTTGGGACCTTGTTTTCCTCTTTTATAAAATGGGCATATTACCATCTTCTCCACAGGACTGCTCTACATTTTAAAAGGAATGACACATTTGTTTCCTAGGGCTGCTGTCACAGGGTACCACAAACCAGGTGAGTTAAGCAACAGAAATGCATTGTCTCACAATTCTGGGGGCTGGAAGTTTGAGATCAAGGTGTTGGCAAGTTTGGTTCCTCCCGAGGACTGTGAGGGAGAATCTGTCCCATGCCTGTCTGCTAGTTTCTGATGGCTTGTTTCAAAAGCTAGCATTCCCTGCTTTATAGATGCATCACCGCAATCTCTGCCTTTATCCTCACAAGGTGTTCTTTCTTTGTTTTTATCTCTGTCCAAATTTCCCCTTTTTATAAGGACACCAGTCACACTGGATTAGGGGCCCACCCTAATAACCTCATCTTAAATAGTTACAGGGGTAATAACCTGTTTTCCAAGTAAAGACACATTATGAGGTACTGGAGGTCAGGACTTCAACATGTGAATTGGGAGGGTGTGGGGGTGCATTCAACCCATAACAAGTGACGTATATAAGATGACTGGAACATCACGGTTCCTCAATGAATAGTATTTATCTTTTTCCACCAAGTCTCCTCTTGCCAGCATCTGGGTTTAACAAGGCAACAAAATTGGAAAGAAGCCCTGTGAGGGTTAATTCTAGGTGTCAACTTGATTAGATTTAAGAAAGCCAAGAAACCTGGTAAAGCTGTTTTTTTTAGGTGTGTCCATGAAGGTGTTTCCAGAAGAGATTCACATGAGAGAATGAGCACACTGGGTGGGAAAGACCTGCCCTCAGTATGGGCGGGAACCATCCAATCTGCTGGGGACCCCAGGAGAACAAAAAAATCGAGAAAAAATGTGAATCACTCTCTCTATCTGCCAGAGCTGGGATACACCCTTCTGTCCTGTACGCGTACATCAGAGCTCAAGACTCTTCAGCTTTTGGGCTTCAGGACTTACACCAAGGACACCATCAGCTTCTCTGGCTTTGAGGCTTTCAGACTTGGACTGAGCCATGCTGCCAGCATCCAGTTTACAGACAGCCTATTGTGGGACTTCTCTTCACAGTCACGTGAGCTAATTCCGCTAATAAATCCCCTCTCGTATATTAATAACATATCCTATTGATTCTGTCTCTCTGAAGAACCCTGACTAATAAAAGGTCTCAGGTGGCTTCTCCAGGTTGGGAGTTACCTGCCCACTCTGCTTCTGCCCTACCACGACCCCCTCAACTGGGCCATTGGCTGGCTTCTTTGCTCAGCGGGCNGACTGAGCCATGCTGCCAGCATCCAGTTTACAGACAGCCTATTGTGGGACTTCTCTTCACAATCACGTGAGCTAATTCCGCTAATAAATCCCCTCTCGTATATTAATAACATATCCTATTGATTCTGTCTCTCTGAAGAACCCTGAGTAATAAAAGGTCTCAGGTGGCTTCTCCAGGTTGGGAGTTACCTGCCCACTCCGCTTCTGCCCTACCACGACCCCCTCAACTGGGCCATTGGCTGGCTTCTTTGCTCAGCGGGCAGCAGCATCTGCCTCAAGCTCCTGTCTACAGATCAAGGCCTTGCTGATGCATGCTCTGATTTAGGGGCATGCCTGCCCCTCCTCACCCCGTTGCCATGCTGTGATTGCTGAGAGCAGGAATCTGCACTCCATGGCTGTGCACCCCCACCTAGCCAGGGTCTAGCAGAGAGGATCTTTAGTGAGGATGGGAGGGATGCGGGAATGAAGAAACAGCAGCTTCAGTACAAGGTTGTCATGAATTTGTTTAATATAGTTGCTGCCTCAGCGTTCATTTTTAGGCCTGATATAAGCGGTTGGAAACCCAGTGGCAACCTGTCACTTTTGGCCAAGTTAAAACTTCCCCTCCTGGTGTGGTTGTTTGCGGTATGGCCCACTTTTTCCTCCTCCTGCTGACCCCAAACCCTACACATCTCACAGCTGCTGACCATGATAAAACCTAATCCTCAACACTAGAGTCGCATAAACAAGTTCCCCCTCCCCGTGTGTTTTCCTTGAACTAGCCAACCACAACCCCACCGGGAAGCCTAGGGTTAACACCCACTGACCTTAACAAAGGCACAGTTCCATAGTCCTCTCTCTCTCTCTCTCTTGCTCCCCAACTGCTGGGTGAGCTTCCTGCCACCCCCAGATTTCCCGTCATCTTCCCACCACCCCTAAACTCTTTGGGACCTGTGATCATAAATTTCATCTTTTCATGCATTTTGGTTTCACTTCCTCATTGTGTGTCACCTGATAACATGCACTGAGCTTAACTTCCCTGGTCTGGACTCCCCTAGAGAGTAGCTCCCTTGGCTAATGGCTACTTTCAACAGAGACCTCAAGATCCAATTATAAAGAAAGCATAACAATGGAAATCCCAACAAAGGTGAAACCTGCTTAAATGACTGCCCACAGCCATCCTTCCCTAAAAGATCCCCCAGTCATGTGCAAAGTGATCTTGTCTCTCTGGGCACTGGCATGGAGACCCACTGGCCAGACCTCCAAGTGCTTGGCATGGATGATAAACCAAAACCTTTTAAAGCTCTTTGCTACTCAAAAAGGACACAAAGACAAGCATATGCAGAACAGGGCACATGCTAACCTTAATTCTCCTGGAAACATCAACATACCATCAGCAACTCTTCACAAACGAAGCAGAAGGCAGTGGCCATGGCAGAGAGCCCTGGCTGATAAGCTCTGGCCTCTGTTCTGTCTGCCCGTGTGACTCGGAACCTATCACTAAACCTTAGAGCCTCCATGTCTAAATCTTAACCCGGGGATTAAGGACACTGCCTTTTGCTATAAAGATTGAGGAAAAAACGACCGTGTAAAGAGTTGTAAAGAGCAGGGTTTCCATGAAAGTCTTTTCTTTGCAAGGGCATTTCTGCAACATGCCAGCCTTGCAATACACAAAACAGAAGTTCTAAGTTGTCTTCAGAGGTAACCCTGAGAACATTTGCATCACTGAGTACTGAGGGAAATTTTCTCGTCTTGCATTTTACTCAGTGGTGTTATGGAATGGATGCTTATATCCCCTCCCAAATTCATATGCTGAGGCCCTAACCCTCAACATGATGCTGTTTAGAAGTGGGGGCTTTGGGGAGGTAATTAGGGTTAGATGAGGTGTGAGGGCTCTCATGACGGAATTAGTGCTCTTATAAGAGACACCAGAGATTCCTCTCTTCTCTGTGTGATGATGTGATGAGAAGGCAGCTGTCTGCAAGCCAGGAAGAGGGTCCTCACCAGAACCCAACCTTGGTGGCACCTTGATCTCAGACTCCTACCTTCTAGAACTGTGAGAAGATAAATTTCTGTTGTTTAAGCCATCCAGCCTGTGGTATTTTGCTGTGGCAGCCCAAGCTAACTAATTAATGTCAAAATCCATTCCAGTTATTCTGACTTATTAGAAATTCACTGACAATTTCTTCTAACATTCACATGTATTGAAAAACATTAAGAAAAATGACTAATTCTTTTTAAAGACTATCTAGGAGAGAAAACATAACAGCTATTTCTACATTTTATAGCTACTAATGTGGTAGCCGCTGGCCACATACAGCTCCTGAGCATTGAAATGTGGCTAGTCACATGCAGCATGTGACTAAATGACATAATGAATTCCAAACATTTACAACAAAACAGAATG
>NW_007730197.1:100955-106992 GCF_000696425.1 Galeopterus variegatus
CAGTTATTCTGACTTATTAGAAATTCACTGACAATTTCTTCTAACATTCACATGTATTGAAAAACATTAAGAAAAATGACTAATTCTTTTTAAAGACTATCTAGGAGAGAAAACATAACAGCTATTTCTACATTTTATAGCTACTAATGTGGTAGCCGCTGGCCACATACAGCTCCTGAGCATTGAAATGTGGCTAGTCACATGCAGCATGTGACTAAATGACATAATGAATTCCAAACATTTACAACAAAACAGAATGCGAAATTAATAATTTTATATTAATTGCATGCTAAAATACTAATATTTTGGATCCATTGAGTTAAATAACGTATTACTGAAATTAATGTCACCTGGTTTTCCCTTTTTTAATGTGGCTATGAGACATATAAAGTTACAAATTTGACTCATATTTGTGGCTCGCCTTCTGTTTCTATTGGACAGCTCTGGTCTAGAGTCTGTAGCAGTAGATGGAGCATGGGCTTTGGACTCAAACAGCTCCACATTCCAATCCAAATTCTGTCACTACCAGCTTTGTCAACATCGGCAAATGACCTAACCTCTGTGAGCCTCAGCTTTCCCATACATAAAATGGGAAATAAGAATGTATTTCACAATGTTGTGGTGAGGATCAGGAGGAGTCAGGGTATAGGATGCCTAGCAGAAGTTTGTTACCTGGTAGAAACTCAATGCATGTTTGTTTTCAACCCCTAGTTGGTAGGAAGAGAAAACCACACTGTCAACGCTCTTAATCAGCACTAGCTGTAGGGCTGGTGGCTTTGCAAAGCTGGAGCTCTGAGCAAGCCCAACGAGCAAGAGGATGTCAAACGAAACAGAGAAAGTCCTCCATATTATTCCATTTGAAAAGTCTGAAACAAGACTTTGTGTGGGGGACGTCTTTACCTGAATTTATCTGCTTGCATTTCTTTAAAGCTTGCTCTAAAATGTGGATTATGTCCTTAATCACAAGAGAATTATGTTGGATCAGTATCAGTGCTGTGTGTTTTATAAACAAGTCCCAGCTGCATAAAGCTTGTCCCATTCCTGTCCTCCCCACCCCACACACGTGGTTGTCACATCTACCAGGTCAAAGGCAACACTGCCAGGCAGGAGTTCCAGGAACTGCACCTTGTGACATGTTCATAAAGACTTGTTGGAGATAACCAGTCTCTATAGAGCCAGTCTCTAAACACAATTGAGATGAAATACAATTGGGAGAGACTATCTTGTTATGACAAGAAGGGTGGTGTCCTGGCTTACTTGCCCAAATGCTCATATTAAAGGTGTGGGAGTTTTACTGAGTACAGCTGGGTCGAGGACATCTTGTTATGACAAGAAGGGTGGTGTCCTGGCTCACTTGCCCAAATGCTCATATTAAAGGTGTGGGAGTTTTACTGAGTACAGCTGGGTCGAGGACCACGGCAGACTGAGCTGCCCCACTGCTCAAGGGCACAGGTGGAGTCCGGAGACACAGGCTGTCCAGAACGTGAGCTCCAACAGCTCTGTGTGAGGGGTCGGGGGCATCTGGTGACTCGTTTCATTGTATACACCACATTCCAAGAGAGAAAGTAAAGGCTCATCCTAGGGTCCAGGTCACATGAAAACAAGTGCAGGAATAGGAGTGTTTAATCTGAAAAGATGATAGCTGCCTGGGACATCTCTAAATGCTGGATTCGCTGCATGTGAAGAAAGTTCTAGCTGTACTCTTCTGGCTCCAGTGGGTGGGAAAGTGGCCGGGGATAGACTCTCTGGGAGAGAGATGCTCCATTTCCACAAGCAAGAGTGTGTTTATTTACCTATGCCCTTCCTTATTCCTGAGAAGATTCAAAGTAAACAAAAGGAACAGAGTGGCCCCCAAATGTAACAAGCTGTTTTGTTAGGCTGCGGCCTCCGTGTCCCTGGCAGCATCTGAAGAGTCGCCACCTGTGATAGGGCATGAAGGCCTTTGTTGAATGAGGACCTCCAAACCTCCAACCCTCCGACCTTCCAACCCTGGTCCCAGAAGTGCAGCCACAACCCTTGCCTGACAGCCTGGGGTGTCCCCATGAAGCTCAACTACAGGCATGTTTGTGGAGTTGGAAAGTTGGCGTGGAAACTCCCTTTCTCCTGAAAAATGCATCCTCTGCTAGGAAAGTTCACTCTCTTTGTCCCTGTCCAGGCTCTGGTGGCCTCAGGCTCTTGGGCCCACTATCAGGCAAGGGACCTCCGAGACCAGCCTTCTTTCCAGTGCCCACGCCCAGAAAATGAAAGCCGGGGGTCGAAAATGCAGCACCTTGAGAGGAAGGAGGAGGGGTGAGGATGGCTGGAGAAGCATCTGTGGAGGGGGCGCCCTACCAGGCAGCAGCACGTGCCAGCCCTGGCCTGGATGCTGCTGTTTGCAGGTCCTGCCTGGGCCCTGGGTGAAGCAAACCCTTGGGGAAGGACTTCTGTCCAGGCACGGGGAGGCACTTCCAGTGCTGCTCAGTCACAGCTGCCTTGGGGAATGGAAAACGTGAGTCAGATGCAGTTCTTTGAACCTGGGACCCCGGCTCGGACTTTGGGAAGACAGGAAGGCGCCCTCATTAGTCACTCTGTTTCTGTGGGGCCACACTGGGGAACAAAGGCCACTCACGTGTGTTGGCAGTACAGGCTTTTCCACAGGCGGGAACCATAGGCTCAGGAACAACAGCTCCCGGTGGAATTGTCCAAGGCCAGCAAAGCACCTCCAGCACAGAATGCTCTGCAAGGCCCCTGCAGACCCTGCTGCCCACAGCCCTCCACAAGAGAGGAGCGGGGGAACAGGGGAGAGAGGTGAGGGGGGCTCACAGAACGCCTCCTGGTCAGCCGCTTGCCAACCTGCTGGTCTCGGGTTCTCTGAGCAGGGGCACTTGTGGCATCCTAAGGCTGCCCTTTCCCAAAGAACCTAAAAATATTCATACCCTTTGATATAATAGTTCTCCACTGAGACTGCCCCTACAAAATTGCTCTTGGATTTAAAAAAGAAATACACAGAAATGATCACTTTGATATAATAGCTGAAGCTTAAAATAGACTAATCATCCAACAATAGAGGTTTGGCCAATTAACCTACAACAGGTCCTCAGCTATTGTGTGTGATATTTAGGAAAAATTTGTAATCGCATGGTAATATGTTTGTGCCAAAATCATGATATGAAAGTGTGTAACTGAACAATCACAGCTGTGTAAAAGGACAAAAACATTCGCAGAAAAATTCAAAGATGGAACTGTATCAAAATGGGAGTTTATGTGCTGGGAATAAAGATTATATTTTATTTTATTTTTGGTATTTTTCAAACTGTCTCTGACGAATGGATATGTTTGGTAGGTCTTTTGATGTTTTGCAAAGTAACTTCAGGCTGAAAGCAAACTGGCAGCCCTTTTGTGGCTCTGTGAATGGCCCGTGGGTGGTCACAGAGGAGAAGCCTGTCACTGCAATAGTCCGTGTTAATGGGGCTGATGGACTCCAAAGATCTGCAATGAGTAGAAAGTTGCCTGAGGGTGAAGGTGCTGGCTCCATGGTGCAGACACCAATCAGAGCTTCCCTCTGTACTTTTCACAAGAGTCTCCACAAAGTCCCAGAGAAACTTGATCATTCTCCAGGGGACTGAGCATCCCCATAGTGCTGCAGGGAGAAGTGATGTCTATCCTCCTGGGTGCCCCATGACAAAGCCCAGGGATGGATGGACCCAGAGAGTAGGCTGCCCGTGTTTGTTCTCAGTCCTGGCTGGTCAGCACTAAAGAAGCATCACTGACCAGAGGAGGTGGCAGATGGTCACCTAGGCCAGTTCTCCCTTCTCTCTTTTGCTTTCTCTCCTTTGACTCTCAACCTTGTCTCTTCTTCTCACATTGACAGTCACAGAATGGATGATTCCCTCAGTCTTCCCAGGGGTCTGGCCCTAGGACAGAGAGACACCATTGCCATGGGGGCCCCATTTACCGACCACAGAGATACTGATGTCCCTTGTGCCAGAGTGATGGGATGACTTAGGTGTGGCAAGACTTGGCACATGTCTCTGTGCTCCTTTAGCACCACTGTTATTTTCCTGTTATCTATCCCCACAAAAGGAGGATGCTTTCTCCCCTCAGCTGGGCATGCTTCCGGACCCCGCAGACTTGTGACAAAACGGTACCACGGTTCCAGAAAGAGTTTCTGTCTCTTAAAGGATTAAAAACCGTCAGCAAGGTAAGTAGCTACAGTCTCCCACTGGGTCAACCTGAAGACTCATACACAAGCTCAAGTGTTTCGTAATAGGACAGCTGAAGACCTTGACGGAGGGTCGGGCCCCTCAGGCCAGAGATCATTAGAGCTGTGTATGTGAGGATTGTGTGTGCTGCATATTTACCCTTCCTACAGATGGGAAAACCGAGGCTTGGAGAGAGGGGAAGTGGTGGGCCCAAATTTCTGGCACAGTCAGGACAGGGTCTAAGATAGGTTATACCATTGGAATCCTGGTGACCTAAGGACCACTTCTCCCATGCATGCAGTCAAGCAGGAAAATGAGCTAGGGAACATGGATATTTGGAACGTCACATATCACTTCTTATGGATGGCGATGTCTTCCTGGAATCCCTAGGCTCTCCAGATCTCAAAAATCTTCTATGTTCTACCTGCAAGCTCTATCACCAGTTGCCAGCCAGTGGGCCGCCTACCCCACCCCACGCTTTACCGTGACACATAAAGGAAAGGGGCTCTTGCCACAACCCTCCTGGCCCCCATGATGCTCACAGCTGTGGGTTCCTGCATGTGCGTGGAGAAAAGCCCACCTGCAGCCTGAAATCTCCTGCCGACCCCCAGAGTGCAGATGCTGGGTCTGGAATCTGCCTCCACCCCTGAGCCAGGGGGCAGAACAGTAGGAGGGACTCAGCCCGGAACAACACCTCACCAGACTCTGCCCTGCTTTGGACAGTCAGTCAGATCACATTGTCGTGACTGACACATACAACAAGTCACCCCAGGGCGGTGCTGAGAGTCCCAGGTTCGATATTCCCCTAGCGAAAGGAAAATAGCACAGAGCAAGCACCCACCCTGTGCCTTGTGGGACTGGGAAGAGGTCGTATTAACATTCCATTTTACCGCTGAGGAAACTGAGGCTCATAAAGGGCGAGTGGCTTGTCGAACTCACGCAGTGTATGTGGTGGGGCCGGGATCCAAGCTCAGGAGTGTCTACCTCCACTCTCGTCCTGTCAGCTCCACACCCGGCCATTGTTTGAGCTCATTTAACCATGATGCCATTAGCCCCACATTAGGGAGGACATAACTGAGGCCCGGAGAAGCACCATGATGTTGACATCAATCGAATACGTTGTATACAAGTGCCATTGTGTCCACTAATTCCCAACAATTCCAGTAAGATGGCTAAATGGAATTAAAAGTCATACAAATCTATAAGGCAGAAAAAAGAGAGAGATGGCAGCAGATGAGAGATGGCAGCAAAATTTGGGAAGCTGGAGGGCTGGCCCATGGCTCACTCGGGAGAGTGCGGTACTGATAACACCAAGGCCCCGGGTTCGGATCCCATATAGGGATGGCCGGTTCGCTCACTGGCTGAGCGTGGTGCTGACAACACCAAGTCAAGGGTTAAGATCCCCTTACCGGTCATCTTTAAAAAAAAAAAAATTTGGGAAGCTGGAAAGGGGAAAGCTGAGCCTACGGTAGGAAGACGATGGCCTGCCAGCTCATCTCAATGTCTCGGAAAGGCCCTGGGGCTGGAGTTCTGGGAATACAAAGATGGGATGAGAATGGGGCCGGAAACGGAGATTTTGTGAAACTCCGAATAAGGAAGACCACATTCTCCCATCCTCTTCCCAACCAGCAGAGCCAGGAGAGGCCTCTCCAGATCCCGCAGAGCTTCCACTGTACTCTTCCTGGGGACCTGCAGGGGAGAAGCTCTGAATTAAGGGGCATGAACTACGGCTAAGGACTTGGGTAGGCACCTTACTGCAAAGAGGGTGAATTGAGCTCTGAGACGAACCCCACCTCCCCATTCCCTCCTGGAAAGGTGTGAACTCCTGGTCTGCCCATGAGAACATGAGGTGACAG